>NC_134701.1:209286100-209586100 GCF_043290135.1 Rhipicephalus microplus | reverse complement strand
GTACAGGAACCCAGCGCTGACCGTCAGGGTGGTAGACGTGGCGGTAGAGAACCCCATTGTCCAGCTTAAAGTGCAGAAGTTGACGACGGAGTCGCGCGTTTGGTGGATGAGAAACTCCCGAAAGGTGGTCCATCATGCGTCTGCAGTATGAATCGGACCGCTGGTGGGAGATAAATGTTGCCTGTTCGTCCGAAAAGGGTTGCGTTATTGATGCGAGCGTATGAACTTTGGTAGATGTGGCGTTTGAGTTCTCACCAACGCTTATATGGGTGGTCGGAAGCGGGCAACGAGATAAAGCATCGGCGTCTCGATGTTTTCTGCCTGACTTGTAAGTTATGTCAAAGTCGTACTCCTGCAAGCGTAGTATCCACCGACCCAAGCGTCCGGACAAGTTTTTCAGTGTAGAAAGCCAGCATAAGGCATGGTGGTCCGTAACGATTGTGAAGTGACGGCCGTGGAGATAGGGACGGAACTTCTGGACCAACCAAACCACAGCCAGACACTCTTGCTCAGTTATAGTGTAGTTCTTTTCAGCAGGGGTGAGTACGTGACTGGCATATGCAACAACTTTCTCTAGGGAAGACTTGTCGCGTTGTAGAAGAACGGCTCCTATACCAAGGCCGCTAGTGTCGGTATGAAGGATAGTCGGTGCGGCTTCGTCAAAGTGGCAGAGCAGAGGTTCAGACGTGAGTGACCGCTTCAACAGCTCGAATGCCGTTTCACATTCTTGAGACCACAGAAAGGGGACGTTCGAAACGAGTAGTTGGTGTAATGGAGCAGCAATAGAAGCGAAGTTCTGTATAAACCGGCGAAAATAGGAGGCGAGGCCAAGGAAACTGCGCAGCTCCTTTGGTTTTTCGGGACGCGGAAAGTGAAGGACTGCAGAAATCTTGTCAGGGTCGGGCCGGATGCCATCTTTGCTAACGACATGTCCTAAGACCTTGATAGATTTGCTAGCGAAAGAGCATTTCTTAGTGTTTATTTGAAGCCCGGCGCCGGCAAGGCACGTCAGAACTTGATCCAGTCGTTCTAGGTGCTCAGGAAACGTTGACGAAAAGATAATAATGTCGTCCAGGTAGCACAAGCAACTTTTCCATTTCAGACCGCGCAGCACGGTATCTATCATGCGCTCAAAAGTCGCGGGTGCGTTGCAGAGCCCGAAAGGCATCACGTTGAATTCATATAGCCCGTCGGGGGTTGCAAACACCGTTTTATGCTTATCGTCTTCATGCATGGGAATCTGCCAGTACCCAGAACGCAAGTCGATGCTTGAAAAGAATTCCGCGCCTTGTAGGGAATCAAGGGCGTCGTCAATGCGTGGCATAGGGTACATGTCCTTGCGTGTGATCTTATTGAGCGCCCGGTAGTCCACGCAAAAACGCACAAGGCATCCTTTTTGCGGACCAAAACAATGGGAGACGACCAAGGGCTAGATGAAGGACGGATGACTTCCCGTTTAAGCATGTCCGCAACATTTTCTTCTATAATTTTTCTTTCAGTTAGAGACACGCGGTAGGGTCGGCGGTGTACGATAGATGTCCCAACAGTTTGAATTCGATGTGCTGTAGTATTAGTGCGGCCCAGCTTAGACGAGCAAATGTCGAATGAATTTGCATGTTTCTGTAACAATGCGAGCAGCTGCTGCCTCTGTGAATATGTCAGTTCGCTGCTGATAGCTGTGGTAAAGGCGGAGGAAGAAACATGCTCACCGAGGCAAGGTTCTTTGGATGTGATGGCCTGAAGTGGCGTGACAAATACAGGCTCGAAGTCAGCAACATGGGCCACAGTAGTGCCCTGTGGCAGTGAGATCTTCTCCGGTGTAGAGTTGACAGCGGTGACAAGTGCCGAGCCATTGCAAAAACGAACGACACCGGACGGAAGAACTATACCTTTGCGAACGCAAAGTGGTGACGGTGAGACCAATACATCCCCGTGATAGATGTCATTGGACGTAATGCTGACAATTTGCTCTTGTAGTGGCGGCAGTTCGATGTCTTTCGCAGCGACCAGACGAAGTGGCTTCTGATTGTCGTCGTCAAGCATGTAGTCCGTGTCAGCAAGGTGAACGACGCGTTGTCCACAACAAATCGCCGCGGAAGCAGATGATAGAAAATCCCACCCTAAAATTAGTTGGTGAGAGCAGCGGGACAGGACAGCAAACTGGACATGATGGCGGATGCCGTCGATGAAAACACGCACAGTACAAAACGCGGAAGGGCGAATGACGTTCCCCTGGGCAGCAACTAATGTGGGGCCATCGTAAGGCGTCATTACTTTCCTTAAATGTTCACACAAATCAGCACGTATCACAGACAATGTCGCACCTGTGTCCACCAAAGCATCGACTCGCACTCCTTCCACTTCCACAGAAACCATGTTACACGGGCCCGATGGAGGAATTTCAGTTCTGATTCCGAATGCAGTTTTTCCTCCACAAACTGCATCACTTAGTTTTCCGAATGAATTTCAGAGGTGAATGAGGCGGGCCGAAGTGGAGAAGTGGAACGGCGGAAGGGCGAAGGCGAGCGGCGTCTCGTGTTTCGGCTGTTTCGTGGTGCAGTCGATGCAGGAGGAGATGGAGAACGGTGCGGGGGAGACGAATAACGCCGACCTTGATAAGACGCCCCGGCGTACAAATCCCGTTCACGCACGTCGTTCCGACGCTCATCTTGCTGGCGCTTTCGGCAGAAACGAGATATGTGGCCGCGATAGCCACAGTAGTAGCAAACAGGGCGATACGAGCGCCACGGTGGGGAATAGAAGACATTCGGGGCACCTGTAGATAGCGCGGTCAGGTGGGCCGGAGGGTCAGGGGGTACGGAATGGTAGTTGACCGGGGGAGCGGCAGCAACTGACGCGTAGGATGGACGCGGCAATGTCGTGTGGGCGTCGCTGGGAGGCACGGCAGCAACTTCAGGGTACGTGGTTATGGGGCGTGAAGCATGTGGCTGTACAGGCGCAACGCCGGTCAGCGTTGTAAGTTCCTCCCTGATGATGTCACGTAAGGGCATCCCCGAAGGCTGTGTAGGTCGTGGTGTAGGAGGTGTGAAGCCCATGGACCGCAATTCTTCGCGTATAATGTCCCGGATAAGGTCGCGCAGGTGGCCATCTGACGTGGAGTGGTGGTCGCCAATATCTGGTTGGAGGCGAACGGAGTCCAGCGCATCAAGGCGCTGGCATGTCGTCACGACATCAGCGATGGTAGCTGGGTTTTGCACAGCGAGTGCATTAAAGGCAACAGGCCCAATGCCTTTCAATATGTGGCGCACTTTGTCCGATTCCGGCATGGATTGATTGACACGCCGGCACAGTGCGAGGACATCCTCGATGTATGAAGTGTACGATTCACCGGGATGTTGTCGGCGAGTATCAAGTGTCCTCTTCGCGACGGCGGATCGAACGTCCGGGGTGCCAAAGACGTGTCGCAGCTGCTGCTGGAAGGTAGCCCAGTCGGGTAAGTCAATGACGTGGTTAAAATACCATGTCTTTGCGACTCCGGTCAGATAAAATGGGACGTAACGCAGTTTGGCGGCCTCGTCCCACCGATTAGCGACACTTACGCGGTCGTAGTCGTCGAGCCAATCTTCTACGTCTTCTCCACGACGACCAGCGAAGAGCGGGGGTTCCCGCTGATGTCCGTGTATGTAAATAGGAGGGGCAGCTTGCGTCGGTGCGTGGTTGATGACATGAGCGCCGGTAGGCTTGGTCTGGGACATGCTGCCTGACAGTGGGCGCAATCGGCGGCCTGAACGAAGCTCCAGCGGGTAGAGCGGGCTGCGGGAGGTAAGAGGACCGAAAATCCACCTCCACCACGTATGAAGTCTTGGTAGTCTGGGTTGCGACAGCGTTTAATTGAGGAAAGACCTCGCAAAACGAACGGGCAGAGCCAGTACACAGACGATGACGATGATGATGAACCAGAGTGGCAATGAGGACAAAGAGACAAGCGGATGATGGTGATTGTGATCATGCAGAGATGAGGACGATGCAAGTAACAAATGCCCACAATATATATATATGTATATTGATTTGTGGGGTTCAACGTCCCAAAACCACAATATGATTATGAGAGACGCCGTAGTGGAGGGCTCCGGAAATTTCGACCACCTGGGGTTCTTTAACGTGCACCCAAATTTGAGTACACGGGCCTACAACATTTCTGCCTTCATCGGAAATGCAGCCGCCACAGCCGGGATTTGATCCCGCAACCTGCGGACTAGCAACCGAGTACCTTAGCCACTAGACCATTATGAACCCTAGTAGCCCGTGGGCAGGAACCCTAGGTTTCTGCCCACGGCAAGTTATCTTTTCACTAACTTTCCTATATCCACATTTACCTTATAATTTGGTCTAATAGCCTCCCCGATACTTTCCTTGGCATTATTGTCTGTTAGATTTCATATATATATATATATATATGTCTTACATGCCTTTTTGCTTATTTCTAACTCACTTTTTAAATGTTCTTAATCATTAAAGCCATTATAAATACATAGCACAGTGAAGATGAGGCTTTTCTTTTAAATGATCAGTAGTTTATGCTGTTTAGCATGAATAATTATTAAAACACTTCTTATTACAGATCTAAATGACACAAATTTTTTAGGTAACACTTTAAGGAACGATTAGCTTACATATAAACATGTTAAATATCATGCTACAAATCAAGCTAAAAACATGTTAAAAAAATGCTAAAGGCATCAGCATTGGCAAAAGTCCCAGGAATCGTACTGCAGGGAACATGCTCATACCGGGAATGATATAAAAAGTGTGCTAATGTTCCATAGTCTTCTCATAAAGTTGGTAATGAGTATTTCCCCAGTGGGCCTCGCACTCACCTAGTTCCAACACACAGGAGGCTAGCACCACATTATAAATAGCAAATAAAATCGATAAATGCATTTACCTGTTCTGACTTAAATTTCTGGTAAGGGAAGTGCTGTAGGCTTTGGCGTGTTTTATTTAAACTGTGTTTGTTTAATTATTATTTTTTTGCATCACAATTTATTCAGTTATGCCTTATACAGTTCTTTAACAACATACATTTACTCAAAACTAGTTTTAAGCAATGTGGTTTCGTTGGTAACTGATTCATAATTTTAATAATCCCTCTTTTGAAACATACCTGAAAGAGGCGAGCTGTGGCTAGCAAGAGGATTCCATGAAGAAAACCATTGTACTGGAAGTGGACATGATCGACGAGCAACAGTCCAGGGTTCCAAAGAAATAACATTGAAAGCACGGTAGTCTTGTCTAGCCAGGGATCATCATGCTTCGACGAGCGGTCTCTCTTCGTGGGTGAAATGAGCCCCTGCCACCTGAAATAATCAAACAAACACAGATATCAGAAACAATGAGCACTTTCCACTTTTGCAATGCCTTGAAAAGAATGAATGCCGCGATACAGCAAGAAACCATTGCACACGACGTGACTGGCTACTAGCGAACACTGGACTGAGGGTGACGTGCGGACAACCCTGAACTGTTGCTCACTCAACAACACACTTTCGTCTCTATCCTAATTATCTTAATCCCAATATCAAGTGGATCAAATAGGCTGATCTCAATACAACAAAGGAATCCGGAAGAGAAGAGAAATACAATTACTGCATAACTCAGCATCTGAATTACCCATTTGTTAAATTATCATGCTTTACCCCCCACAGTGGTCTAGTGGCTAAGACACTTGGCTGCTGACCCACAGGTCGCGGGATCGAATCCTAGCTGTGGTGGCTGCATTTTCAATGGAGGCGACAATGCTGTAGGCTAGTGTGCTCAGATTTGGGTGCACATTAAAAAAAACCTAGGTGGTCAAAATTTCCAAAGTCCTCCACTACGGCGTCTCTCATTGTTATATGGTGGTTTTTGGGACGCTAAACCCCACATATTATTATTAAATTATTATAGTGTAATGGGCCATTATGGAAACATGTCAATTTTATCTGTCTTTGTACCTTGAGGTAGCTTTTTCGTCTTCATAAGTCCAGTAGGAGGTCCCCTTGCAGCCTAGAGCTTTGGGACCTCCTTCTGTATAACTTTTTTCCTATGTATTATCTTTTATTGAATAATAAAAATATTATCTATTACTGCTCCAGTAACGCGGTTTTACTAGCACTCTCTGGTTTAACTTAGTCGCTTTCTTATTTTCTCAGATGCGGTGCAAATGACTGACTCTACGCAAGATGAAATGCCGTAATCACAGGCAACACACAGGTCAAGAAAGAAGAGAAAGAAAGAAAAGACATCATAAGTGGGTTAAAAGCGCATCACGTCTCGTCCACTTCCACTGTCGGCATTTCAGACCGTCTCTATTTCCTTATGGAATACGCACCAATGAGCTAATCTACAAGTATTCTTGTTGCAAATAAATTATTAATACACAAACATGTGGAACTCTCCTATGAAACTCAGCCTGCAGATGCACACAGAACAGTGGACCTTGATGCACAAGTACCAAGAATCTTGCAGCAAGCGAGATGTACTTTGGTGCTGAACAGTCACACTAAACAAGCACATTGCTTGATTTTAGGTTGCTGTTATCTTTCTTATACCATGGCAAAGTAGGAATTAAATGCATATGTCATACATCTAAAATCTACTAAAGGCATCTCAACATTTTAAAACTAACTGATGAATCCTCTCAACAGCGAGATATGTAACGTACTGAGTTTGGTTGATACATGCGAAATTTTCGTCAAGCCTTTCATATGTAAGTTTATGTAAAAAGCTTAGAGATTTCGAACTTCAGATTGCAGGAAGCAGTTACATCACTTACACCCAAACAGCGTAAATAAGGACCAGGTCAGATAATATAACCGTGAGCCTCTGAAAGTAGATTGTTGCTGGGCTGGCGTAGTTTAGATTAGCTATTTCCAGCATTCCGGGATCCACGAACTGAGCGGCCAGGGACAACACGTATTCAAACCAGGCGAACAATGGCGGGTAATCTAGCGTCCACTCAGAAGTTTTCTGCGCAAGAGAAAAAAAAAGTATTGTGAGACGATGGTATACTGCATGAACAGCTTGAAATGGAACAATGAAATTCAACTTGCTAGGAAATACACCACTGCACGTTGCTCGAGATGCTATTTGATAGCAATGACATGGTATAACCGTGTTAGTTAATGTTCGGTAATGGCAATGTAAACGTCATAAAAAAGTGTGTACCTCGAAGTACCATTTCGACGTTGGCAGGGAGTGCGTGATCGCCAACCAGTTACGGTGTACCTCGAAGTCTGTGGATCGGCTGAAAGCGAAATGTTTGAAGAACTACAGTCAGACCAGCATCTCTTTCGGGTTTCAGATGTTCATGCACGGGAGATATATATGCCGGCAGCCCGTTACTAAGAGACCGGGCATTTCGATTTATAAAGTAAGGCACGAATGCCCTTTGTGGTTCTTACTAGGCTGTTATGAAGAGCAACTTGATGCATGTGACTGACACGGCGATGCTTGGGAAACTGGACATCCTCGCCGGTGAATGCACACGTGTTTCCAGCTCATGCACAACATGCACACGCCAGATCGAGTTAACGAAAGCAAGAGTTCCGTTCGCGCGGCGCCAGCAAAACAAGAAGTAAATAAACAACCGTAGTGAATCATACCGTTGACCGTGCGAAACGCCGCCAAATCTTTGAGACGACCACCACACCAAAATTGTAGCGCTGCAGACGTTAGCGTTTCTTTTTAAAACTCACTGCATTTTTTATTATTTGCAAAACTGCTCGTTTTTATATAAAATAGTTTTTTAGTATATTTGTAATAATTTGTGCAATAAGCACATTGTAGTGTTAGAAATAGGACTTGTCTTATGAATTGCGCACAAGTGTACCCTTCTGTTTTCAGCGCTTATTGTATAATGCGGATTCTTAGTTGCTCTTGTCAGCTGCTTGAAATACTTTAATGCGCAGAGTGTGTACTAACTTCGTGTAATATATTTGATAGCCAGCTGGAGTAGCGCACATGTACCGCTGCTTGGATGGTCATACGTAGCTGCGCTTGGAATTCTGACGTATTTTTGGAATCCGAGTCACCGCTTGCCGGCCTCACGGTAGCGAGCGTGCTCAAGTGTGCGTGTAACCTTGCCATGTCTGTGTACCACGACGAAGTTGAGATTGAAGACTTCGAGTACGACGAAGAGCTCGAGACGTACTTCTACCCGTGCCCATGTGGAGACAGGTTTGAGATCACTAAGGTACGCAGCATTTCAGCGCGTTCTTCGCATTTCACGACTGGGAACGCTTGTCACTGGCGCGAGAACGCGTGTCTGTTGAGAAATTTCGTGTGCCTCCTTTGTCGAACGCCGGATTGGTGAGGGGAATCGGTATGAATGAAACAATGAAGCAAGCGATCTCGGCAACCTTTTTGCATCCACCTTCATTTCTGTTTCTGTGTGTTTCCGATCTGTTCAGCGGTTGTGTCGTTCGTACAGCCGGTGTTGTTGGGCAGTCATGTGCTTGTATTACCTCAAAAATAGGTGCCTATAATTGATATAGGAGGACCTGCTGAATGGTGAAGAGGTGGCCACATGTCCCAGCTGCTCCCTCCTAGTGAAAGTGATATACAATCAGGTAACCAATCGCGAACATTGACATGATTCGCGCGTTGTCACTGAAGCAGTTCTTAGGAGTTTGAAGTGTGGATATCGCATTGATAGTAACAGCTAGAAAGCAAAATACGTCGAGGTCAACAACACTGTTCAGAAAACAGTTTGCCCAACACTCAACTTGGCAATGCTTAACATTACAATCATTGTTTTTGGCAGTGTCTCTAATTCTTTATATTTGACTTATGGGCATATATGTGGCATTTTTCAATTTATTTTTCGCATCTGGTTAGATATTTATATATGTTCTCACTACTGACTTTTATATTGCAGGAGGACTTTGTTCGAGAGAAAGATGCACTAGTCAAAGAAGAACCAGCCAAGCTTCAAGCAACCAATTAAGGAGATGCTTTGAAAGCTATCGCCACAGCTGGTGGCTTAAATTCAAGAATTCGTTGTTTAGCTGTTGTGACAAGTCTTCCAAATGGAGGGCTTGTTCAAAGTGTAGACATGAAACTTGGGTGATTCATTGTCATTTTATTTATTTCATTCACAATTACAAATATAAAAGAAGATAAAATGTGTGGCCTCATTGAACTCTCCGAGAAGCACTAAATTTACATTAGAAAAAGAGTGGCGATGGTGGTTAGTAAGATAAAAGCTAACTCCTTGGTCACACCTCTACGTTTTCTGCCCAGCCAATATTCTATGCATAGATGATATTTGCTTAAAAATTTCGTTAGATGCTTAGATTTGTAGTGGTGCCGCTGTCTTTAGTGCCTGGGATGGTAAAACTGCGAATCTATGTGCCATTCTCAAAGAACGCCACTGAACACATTCGGCACCCATACGAAACAATTGTTTAGATGTCACTTTTACCTCAATGCCCAAGGTGCTTATCATGTCTTGGCACTGCTGAGAAGGCTCCCCTAGTGTGTGTTATATTTTCTTGAAAGAAGAAAGTAGAGTATGGTGAAAAATGTAATGCTTTTACGGCGCTACCACAGATGCACATATTAGAAGATTTTGCTTTTCCAGTCTACCACCTTGTAAAGGCTCATTGCAAGGCATAAATGTATAATGCACATCCCAATGTAATTACAGTGCAACTTTCTCCTATAAAAGTTTCAATAATACTTCATGTATTCTGCACATTGTCATTTTTATTTTAATAATTTCTGCTCCTTCTGTAAGAAAAGCGCTGTTACTCAATGCATCTCTGCCTTTCCCCTCCATATGTGACTTAAGGGACTGCCTCTTGTGGCATCTGAATAATTTTTGGACGTTTCACTTTGCTACTAAGAAATAAAACATGAAACCACACTTTGAGTAAACTTGGTGAGGCAACTTTCCAAGAAACCATAGTTGGTGTGACATGCCCTTCATATAATATTTTATCGAAGTTCTTTCAAGATGCTACCAGTAAGCAACTACTATCAACGAATGGCCCTCAATGCGAGCGACATTGTCACTGATGTAGGCTTTGCTACAACCTGGTATCATCAACAAAAACTCTAATAAACACACAATAAACTTTAGTGCTTAAGGCAAGTGATAAACACAAGAAAGACACACATCCCTTTGCATTTTTGTCTGCCCCTCATCTTCTCATCTTTTGCACATACATTACTGAAGAGTGAAGTGAAACGCATAGCACTAGCTGCATTCAGCTTTCCTTGCAGCTCGTAATAAACAGCATGTGAGCAGATGTGTGTATTCACCAGCAGCATATACGATGCAAACCTTCATAATGTGGCTGCACTATTTCAGCATGTGTAACAATTTCGTCTGTGGTCTGACGGTTAGACACACTACATGTACTGACTGTCATGGTTTGCATTAAAAAATGCTTTCTTTCAAAAAGGTGGCATTCATGGCTACCATTCCATTTCCACCATATGACATTGCCACCATTTACCATGGCAGATCTCTCATTTGTTTAGCAAGTTTGGACACCCCCCTACAAACAATGGAGTTTTGTGGCCGCTGCGCTTTGCTTAATTTGGAGAGTAACTGTGGATACTCTCAGAATGCCGTGGGTGCTGCATTACGAGTGTATCTCGGCAATAGGAGCTCTGCGTTATATTTGATATGCAGCAATACTCTTTGTTTCAGTTCAACAGCTATTTAGCTCACTTTACAAGACATATATTTCTATTTTAAATCTAAAATTCTGCACAGTGGCTGCTTCATATTTGCACTACTATGCAAGATCAGACTTCTTTCAATGTCCTAAAGTCAGTTAGCCTTCAAGTGACAACACTACATGTCCAGACGAAATCAGATGTACGTTTATTGAGTGCCATCAGTAAATTGACTTTGTCGCACTTGCGCAGCAGTACGGGGGCGGGTGGCTAGCTTCCCTTGGGCTTCATCTGGTTGCTGCGGTCGCCCCGACACCGGGGACAGTACCATCTGCCCTTGGGCTTCGTGGTGAGCATGACACACGAGAAGTGGAACCACTCAATACTGCATTCCTCGTTGTCACAGCAGATCATTTCTCCAAAGGAGACCTGCTCGCAGAGGCAGTAAGTGGGCTCGTCGGGATCGATCGGCGGCTCAGCGGGCGACGGCACGCCGCCCCTCTGTTGGTGACCCTGCTGGTGTCCTTGTTGATGGCCTTGCTGGTGGCCGCCCGAATTTGAGCCTCCTCGCCGCCGCTTCTTCTTTGGCTGCCGCCGGCCGCAAGTGGGGTGTGGCGTGGGTGTCTGCTCGTCGTCGTGGCCTCGCTGGCGGCGCGACCGCTTGGCCTCTCGCGTCTCAGGTTCGTGGTCAAGGTTGCGGTAGTCCTGGTCGAGCTGGCGCACCTTGTTCTCGATCAGGTCCTGGATCTGCTGCAGCAACTGCAGCTTGTCGTCACCGAGCTCCTGCGACTTGATGAGTGAGTGCTGGATCTGTAGCATCACCTTCTTGCGTCCGACATCCAGGTCGCGCCTGCCCAACAAGCCTTTCTGCTGCTCCAGCTCCGCCAGCACTTCTGCACGCAAAAGTGAAAGTGTGAACTCGGGGCTGCTGATAAGTATGGTCGAACCTTGATATAATAGATAAGAATTGTTTTACATCTCAAATCCACAATATCTGAATAAGAAGTGCTGTAATGGAGGGCTCCGAAAATTTCGACCACCTAGGTTTCTTTCATGGCCAACTAGGTCCAGTGGGCCTCAAGCATATTCATCTGTATCCAAAGGCTACGATTCAATCTTGCAACCTTTGGGTGAGCTGTCACGCACCATTAACACTAAAACACTACAGCAAATCCTTGATATAATGAAAATAATCCAAATATTCCTTGCAGATATGAGCATGTAACGAGTGCATGCTTACAATGCATACTCAATATACTGATGCTGCTTTTGTTGCTACAACCTTTGATTTCGTATGACCTTAAATGGTGCAAGGGTCAGTTAAGGTCAAAGAAATTGAAGAGTGTCATTACAGCAACACCCCCGAAAGAAAAAGACTGGCCACATGCTGATTACTACAGCTCGGCTATTAATCCACCTGTAAAGTCTTGTCTGTCAAGGATAGCAGAAGGCATGTTACTATAAACGCAGCGTCAAATGCTACATGCGGTAGCTTTGTTGTTAAATACTGCATACATTTCGCAGGTGGTTTTACAGCGCACTGTTATTTTCTGCTCGAGTGAGCGAAAATGGTATATTACTTTTCCAGTCCTCACGGTTTACTTGCACTAGCACAAAACAGATATCTAGCACTGAATTGTGGTGGCTATGGTAAATGTGTCGACTGCTAAACAGTGCATATTAAAATGCGCAGAAGAATACATCTGTTTGACCATCACAGAAACGTTTAACACATGTTCACAATAGAACTTCTAACATGCTAACATTAGCCATACATTGTGTAAAATGTCTGCTTTCTGTGCTGTGGCCAGCGCTAACAGAAAATTTCAGGCTGTTGTGGCAGTGAAATGTACAATTGGTGTATCTATTCCCTTGAGTGAAGAAAAAAGAAAAATGGGGGGGGGGGGGGGGGCAAATAAACTGAAACTGTTGGAATAAGGCTTTAATGTCGTGTCTATTCTTAGGTAGCAATGCACTCGCCTCTACACGTAATGAGTGCGAAAGAAGAAGAAACGGATACTAACGGTGCACTGCTAACGCAACCACGAAATCGGTGGCGTACTGCCAAATGACAGATCCCGCCAATTCGACAAAATCCGACACACCGCACACACAACTTGCAAACGACCGGGCATCTGTCGACACATGAAAAATTTACATTAGGATATGGCGTCTTCTGCACTGCACTCATGACGGTACTAGAAAGACTTGCCTTCGTGCGATGTTTCATTGGCTCTTTGCCAATAATGCACATCGCGAATTAGCAACGAAGCTGCTCTCTGTCACGTGAGTTGGGATAACATTTATGTGCTAGTGCATTTGACAAAGTGAAGCTAAGCTGCACCGCGACTGCGAAATATTAAGGGAAAAAAAATGTAACGTACCTTGGTACTTGACGTCCAGCTCCCTAAGCTGGCTGAGGTTTCTCTGTACATCATCGGGTAGGTTTTCCACACAGTCGAGGTAATCTTCGATGTAAGCAGCTGAATACAGGGCCTCTACAGCGGCCTGATTCAGTGCTACATCCCACGAGCTGCCTTCCTTGGACGTAATGTTGAATGCTTCGGGGAACCAGCTCTAAAAATGCACAGGCGCCGAGCCGTCGCTACGATCGAGCGCGCTTCATCTGTGAGGAGCTGCAGCGCGTAACGGCCCTTTTTCGTTGATGCCTCGGCTACCCACAATTACGTTGTTCGACAAAAAAACGAAAAAATCGACTACGTTATCGCAGCGCAAATATAAATCTGAAAGCAAGTTCGCATTGGTAAGCGATCGCACGGCAACCGAACCGACCAAACCACGCCACTGACGAGCTCCGCTTGGCTTGTCTCGGTTCAATGTGTCCCTGCGAAACCACAAAACACCAAAATAAACCGAAACTTCGCAAAAAAAAAAAAATGGCGGCAAATTCTGAGCGAATCGCCAGAGGACGCACGGTCACAAACGATGGTTTGGGAGAAATGAAAACTTTAAGCAACAATAAGTACGAGCGCATTGATAATGTAGCTTTATAAATTTTATTAAGAGCTTTCAAGACTACTGAGTTACTTCGAAGAACTGATTACGTCTTGATTTAACGCAATATTGTTTTGCGCAAACGCAATTTGTAAACCCACTACCTGGTACATAAAGCTACATATAAAACATGCAATAACAACAAATTATATAAAAAAGTTTAGTTTTGGCAAAACTAGCTCACTGAAAATATGAGTTGGCTGTTTCTTATTTCATAGAGTTTCCTAAAAGTATATTAGGAAACTATATGCCTTATTTTACCCCCTGTAAGACACGCCCACTTTTCATCTCATTCGACGAGGGCGCCAATGGCGTCTGTTACCCAACAAATACAACAAGAGATTTGTGCGGTCCCGCGGACCGAAAAACCGCGCAAACACCGTAAACACTCGGCTCAGGCGCTAAATAGTGTGGGATGAAAGGAAGTTCGTGAGATTGTCGAAGGGGCCTTCCCAGAACAAGCAAGGATCGCTCGTCCCCCGCGATTGTGCGCGATGCCCGTCACGTCGTTCGCCGAAGTGTCCACCGCGCGTGCGAAAGTGCAGCAGCGGAGTTGCGCGTCATGACCGTGTGTAGCAGCGTCCAGCATGTCCCGTAGCGATTAGTCGCCACCAGCGAGACGCGTAGGAGAGAGACTGGATAGGAAACCGGTGATCTAAAATGGCGCTGTGCGATGCTCGCGGCGTGCTTTGATACGGGTGGCGGGAGCTGATCAAGTTCCCCGGGGCCTCGGAGCGACTGATGTGCTGCCGCTGCTATGGCTGAACCGAGGCGCATCAAGCTCGAGACAGCAGCGGCCCACCAAGCCCCGACCAAGCAAAAACGTGCCGAGGTGTGCCCAACAAGGCGGTTTCAGCTCTCGCTAGTGTCGAGCGGCAAGGAAGCGGACTCGTGCCCCGAGTACTCCTACAGTGACCTGTTGAAATCCTCACGGGTAAGGCTCGTTTTGCTCGTGACATCGTGCTGTTACACGAGGCGAGGGCCACGGCTCTTTACTTTTTTTCCCGATTATTTATTGGAGCCGATTTACACCGTTGCCCTTTTAGGACGGGCCCACCGCGGTGCTGGGTATTACCGCCGGACAAAACAATATGTCGCGTGCTGTGGAGGACGTTACACACGGAGCTGTCGCGGAAATAGAACTGGGTTACGTCCTGCCAAATTGTCGTGACGGGTTATCTCTTGATTTGCCCCTCGTTCGAGGCTTCCTTTACCACGCTAGCAGTTTTCACGGGTGATAGCTTTTCATATCGAACGAATTCCTGGTTATGGTGGGCAACCTCGGTGCACTAAAATTGCTTGTCAAGGCTTTGCCCGTGCTGGCATTGTGTTGTGGGTCACGAAAAAGCGTGAAAAATTTACCCTGTCTGCTGTGTCTCGTCATTTCTTTTGTTTGATTTTGTTAGCTGTGGGTGCTCACTGCGCCTGGAAAAGGTTATGACCTGTGTAACTGCTTCGTTCGATCGCTGCAGCTACGATTACCAGCGTTGCACATTACATGCATTGGGGCAAGGCAGACACTACCGAGGCATATGTCGCCACCAAGAAAAAAAGGGGGGATTTAGGGGGAATTCATGCAGTCGTGTCAATCGGTACTCGTGTGTTCTGGCGCAACGGGGGTCACAAACTTTTTTTTCCTCGAGTTATCGCAGACGACTAGTTCCGGTGGCGGTGACTAAGATTTTAACAAGGTCGTGTTCTTTTTTTTTTTTAATCCCGAATTATTATAGCTTTTCTTGCTCGGCCAGCTGGACAACAAAACTGACTAATGCATCATTTCCAGCGTGCACACACCTCAACTGTGGGAGGCTAGTTGCTCAGTAGCCTGTGATGAATTGTGTGTTAGCGATTACATTTTGCGCGCATTGATATGACTTAGGAAAGATATTGCTGGAAGGTTTTGCGCGAGCCGTTGTAACGGTGAAAGGTCAGCGAAATGGTGTCAGTCTTGGAGTGCGCCATTACCCCATGTTTCTTTTTTTTTTTTTTTTTTTTTTTTGCTTCCACTTATCGGCCGCCCACTAGCTCAGTGATCAAGGTGTGGTTTTCAACCGGAACTGCGAGTTCTCGTGGTGACGGTCGTTATCTGCGGGGGTTATTTACACATAAAAGAAAAAAAAATTTTTACTCGTCGGTGGATAGTTTCTGGCCTGTGTTTTTTTTTTTTTGTGGCGCCTTCGTTTTGCTAGTCTTCAGGTTATGTTCAGAGACGCTTGTATTGCGTGTTTGGGGGTTATTTCGCAACAACTTTGGGAACACGTTTTCGAAGCTTTGCTTCGTGTTATGTCGAGTATTCCTTTTTTTTTTTTCTTCGCTTTTCACGTAATCCAAAGCAGTGTTGTTGTTGCCTTTAGCGGGTGACGTGGAAATTTACCGGTCAGTGGGGTCACACTAGCCGTCTACTTAATGCGATAATCAATCGGGCTGATTACACCCCCCCCCCCCTTACCATCTGCCCCTCTTCCTTTTTTTCGCTCACACGCCTTGCTTGTTTCCGTATGTTTTTTTTTTTACTTTTTTTCTCGTTTCGCCGCGACGGAAACTCGCTTCGCTTTGTTATTAGCTGTAGGGCGTGTTTGGGAACGATCTGCTTCGTGCGTGCTTTTTCCCGAGGGCGGCTGGGGCGTTGCGCAGCTGAGCACGAGGTCTCGGGTTCGACCTCCGATCACGACGGCCGCATATCGACGGGGTCATAATGGAAAACGAGAGAGGGGGAAAAATGTTTGCGTACATTATGGAACCCCGGGCGGTGGAAATTAAGCCGGAGTCGTTCCAGTACGGCGTGACTCGGTCGTCGTGGTTTCAGCACCCCCTGATTTTTTTTTTTTTACGTTATGCGTAGCTTCGCGGACGAGGCGGTTCTCTTTGATCTAGAGCAGTGCGTACATGTGAGACAAAAAAATAAAGGACCGTGAAATGGCGTTTGGCGCGAGTCTGTGCTGTCTAGCTTGTTATTTGCCTTGAGCGTTACTGTTCTAACTGAAAAATCGAGAAATTCTCGGTGAAGCCCTAAATAATAATTAGTTACGAACCACTTACTCCGTGTGTAGTCATGTTATCACTGGTGACGGGCGTGACTATATTTATTTAACGAGCGTCACTATTTTTATTTATTTATCTGCGGATGTTGGCACTTTAGCTTATCATGACCAGAAGAAGCAGGAGTTCGCTAGGTGCGCGTAGGATCGCGTATAATTGAAAAAAAAAAAATTAAGTTCCCTGAATGCAAATATCATCTCAACTATTAAACCTGTCCCGCGAAATTTAAAACTTTTTCATATAGGGGTCAACAAAGCCCGTAACTTCACTACAATGGCTGTTCATTTTTTTTTTTTTGCGTCAGTGGCAAACTTATTGTTTATTGTGATTTACCCTCTCTTTCTTTGTTTTCTTCGTATTTGTGTTGAAGAAGCCGTATTGTATGGAACTGGAAATGAAAGATAGTAATTTTTTCGTACGTTACGGTAGCGTGAGCTGTACATAAATCATAATCTCTGATAAAACGTGTTTCCCTTCTTTTTGTTGCATCTGCTATGTCGCTCTACATGCAATCGCCGCTTTCTCACCTGTATAATGTGTGTGCTATTTATTTTTGTTCGCAATTTTTTCCAACCTGTACGACAATTTCTTTTTAAATAGACCCTCTTCATGATTGTAAAGCTAGCTTTCCTGCAATGCAGTTTGCCCAACTAATGGCGACTGGTCATTCACTGCATGCAGTGTGTTCAAGTGCAGTTTAGTTGCCCTATGTTGCAGGGAAACGTTTACTGGGCTCCCTTGATGTAAGCACACATGATAAACAATGCCTTAGTTAAGCGAATATACAGCCCAGAGAAGTACACTTAGCGGATTATGAAATGGGTCTAGTGTATCTGTGCAAAACTCATTTAGTGGCATGTGGTGTTGTGATGGTATTCTGAAGAATTTGTGAATTTCCTGAAACGCTGTGACAGTTTCTTTCTTCCAGAATTTCTCGCTGTAATCACTTCACAATGGCTGCTTGATAATGCTTGCAAACTTCTGGTAAAGGGGAAATATGTTCATTTTTAACTAGCCAGGATTTCTCACAATAGTCCAGATGTTGGCAACTTTGCCCTCCAGACTAGGCGAAGATGCGCTGAAGCATCTCCATTCATTAGCAGGTCTACAACCACAACACTTAGTGCCAGTACAATGAGCTCCTCTTGAGTGCTACTAGAAACTTGCGACGAGTTCATGAGAAAAATACTAATTAGACTGCTGATTTAGTGTTGAAGTAGCTATACCAGCAAATGTCCCAAACCTTACTGACCTATGTTGCTTCATGGCTGTAGTAATTTAATGACCTAATCTTTCTTTAACTTTGCTGATTTCGTCACAGGAAAGAAGAATCTCGTCAAAGAAAAATCAAGTGTTCTGTCCCATATTGGCGTGCATGTACAGTCTACATACACATCACATCAGCATTGCATCTCGTATCTACTAGAGTTCGTTTGCAGTGAAACAAAAATTATTCATGCTTAAGGGGAGATGCAGTTCGAAAAAAAAAAAATGTTTTGTTAATCTGTACCTTTAGACAATGAAATTTTTGCTTTATAATAGGCTTTTATGCTTATTTCAAATGTGTAATTAGATTTATAGTAAGTTGCTCAGTTTTAGTTTTCTGCCATGACAACTTGTATAGTTCGTTGTGGACAAACCTATAATGCGGCTAAAAGTTTATAGTCATGAGCCATTAATGGCTCATATTGATCCACATCAGTTGTAGAATGTAAATATTTATCAAGAAAGCGCATATAATGCATTTTATTGACAAGAAACAAATTGTAGTATGAGAATTCTTACCCTTGTATTCTAGAACGCCCCTTCACTCAACGCTCCACCTTCACTTGAGAAAGCCGATGGGAGCGTCATCTTCAGGCAGGGAAAGTCACTGCATATCAGCGATAATTTGCTGCTATTATTGAGTAGCGCAGCGTCATTTTCAGCCGAGCAGCGGCGCAGTGCTAAACTCTGTCAAGTGAAGGGTGAAAGTCAAGTCGAGGAACTTTTTTGAATACGGGGGTTAGAATCCTGAACCCATTACTAATTCTTTGCTTTTGGTTTGCATTCACTATACAGTTAATATCAAGTTTTATACTTGCACCGTTCACATGTTAAGGAATCAGTAGACAAAATGTCATCCTCACCTGGTTATCAGAAGTAGCAAAAAGATGTCTAAACTCAGGAAGTTGCCCAAAATTGGATCATAAAAAAAAACACATTTTGGAGCTAAAGTCATAGCTCATCTATACAAGAAAGATATGTTGTTGTTTTTTTAATTATTTCTTCCATCCTAAGAGCTTGGCACTTATTGTTATTTTGAGCATGTGGTTTTAGTGAACTCATGCGAAATTAAATGGCAAGTAGACAGAAGGGAATTTTCAGGGGACTCTAGACAGTGAGCTCTCTTTTAAGTTTTTAGTAGCCACCTATTTCTCTTTAAAAAGACTTTAACCTACTTCGAGTTTAATTATAATTTTAAGTTTTTTTGTGTGTGAAAGTGAAGGAAGTAAACTTTTATAAGCAGATAAAAATGGAATATATGTAATTTTGGGAAAGGCTTGCATTTATCTACTCGCATCTCTCCTTAAACGCCAATAGGGTGATTTTTTTACCATGACAGGTTAATGGGGCTGTTCCTGGGGCACTCTTGTCATGCATCCGATAGCTGAAATGCTCAACAAATTTGAACATAATTTTTAATTAGACCGGAATACCAAAACTTGAGTGCACTGTCTCCGTATGATGTAATACTTTGCCTAACCGGAAATCTTGCAAGGCATTCCGGTCCTACCAGCGCAGAGTATGAAAAACGCAAAAGCCGCGAAGATCAGATGCTCAGCAGATAGGTCACCATGCCAACAATGCCGCACCATGCCTGTGATCGTGCCTCATGCACAAGCTCCTTGGAGCTGTCAAACAATGGCAGCTATGATTCAGATGCATTTGGAGGTCGGCAAGCGTTGCTCTTCCTTATCGATAAAGCGGAACAGATTTTCATACTTGTTTGCCTGGTTGCACGTAACTCTGCCAGATGGCACTACTGCAGCTTGAGAATTTATACTGCTTTGTATCAGCAGTGGATATTTTGTGTGTATGGAAAAATTTATGAGCAAGATTATGCAGTTTGCTGTCTCTTATGAAGTCGGTTATGAAGGCACAGCTTGGCCGTCCAAGCTTGTGCCTGCGGCGATCGGCTAAGACGGTTACGCTGTTATGGTGAATATATGGCAAATCGTGTGCGGTCCATAACGCAACATCACTTGCCACCCATCGCACGCCCACCAACACGAAAAGGGAAATGGCACGCTCAATCAAGGAAGCGCCGGCCAAACCTGCACAATCCATAGCAGACGCTGCAGTGGCACATCAGTTCTGTCACTTCCATCACTAGCTAAGATCACCGTCACACACACAATGTTGTCATTAATTCGGGCTAGCGAAGTGGGCATTTGAAGGCAAACTATAAAATTCATTTGAAAACGATCAGCGAAACTCTCAAGCCTGCAATTTGGCATGAATGGTGCAAACATGCAAATGAACGTACCCAATGAATTCCACTGAGATATATTGGCCTCGAAATTGCCGCAGTCGGCCTTTAAAGTGCACATGATAAATATAAGATTTTTAAAAGTGTGCTTTCCAGTGCACTTCGTAGATATTCAGCACCAAAATGCCCTCTAACTGTGCCCCCCCCCCCCCCCATGATTTTTTTTGCTTTTATTTTCTGGTTTTATACTTCTGCATTCAGTTTCATGATCTATGTGTAGCAGCGATTTCCTTTATGACATGCAATCCTTACTTTAGATGTTATTGGATTGATCTCTTCAGGTGCTCTCTTTGCTTGGTCATAAGTGTATGGAGTGGCCTTTGTGGCAGACATTTACATGTTCTCGCTCACTTTTCCAGCCTCCAGACGCCGACAAGGATGATCCGTTCGGAGACAACGACGACGACAACGTACGGGAAATTGCGCGGAAGTTTGAGGAGAAATATGTAAGATGTCGCTAGGCACAGTGCCTCATGCGTGGAGTGAGCATATATTTTTTTTTTCTTCCACAGGGATCAAAACACGGGAAGAAGAGGCGCAAGGGCAGGGTTGCCTGGGAGGACTACGTGGATCGAGGAATGGGCTATGACGAGACGGACCCCTTCATTGATAATGGAGAGGCGGTGAGTAAGCCATGCAGAGAAAGGCAGTGCATGACTGGTGTCACACAATGCACTGCTGATCGCGAGTAAAGGGTTACTCACATTAGTAAATTACTCTTTAAAGTACATTATCCTCTGAAGAGGACATACCAAGGGTCAGGAAATTTCATAGGGCAAATGTAGTGAGAACACAAAGAACGCACTTTGAAATCTGTGGTGATGTGTGTGGCAATTTAGGTGCGAAGTATAAAAATGATACCTTGACCTTGATTTTCTCTTAGAATAGAGAGCCTAGGATGTTGAAATTGAAGACATTATAGTTCCGAGAGTACAATTTATCTAAACCATTTCATTGTATCATCTTGGTGTCGGTTTGAACTTGGTAGGTGTTGCATTCTCAAACAGTGACTGGCTTCCTTCAGCAGCTTGCATAAGGGAGCCAAGTGCGATGAAGAAATTTTGTACAACCCGATTGCAATTAAACGCGCTTGCACAATGCCGGTGCCAGTCGTGTAGAGAGAATGCTGAAGCTGTCAAGTCTGCTTATTCTATGCATTATAAAGCTTGGGCGTGGTGCCGCACCATGGTGCCGCAGTGCACTTTTGTCCATGATTGAGCCCAATTCAGTCCCGATAAGGCTTGATAGCATTTGATAGCCTATTATGTGGCACCTGTATTAGGTGTGCTGTTATAAAAGAAAAGGTAGAAACGTCTCCTTGGTGGACAAATAATTTCCCGCATATCCTCCATTTGTGTCCCATTTATTTTCAGCATGATAAAAAAAAAAAGAGAGGGAGAGACATTTGTGTGTGATAGCCATTAAGAACACTGCACGTATCATTCTCGAAAGGAGGCATCGCATTTCATGCTGCTATGCTGAACACCACAGTTTTGGGACCAGTGTGTCTGTAGACCCAGTTTAATTTTTATTTTCCACCACTTGCAGCTGCCTTCTAACGACAAGCAAATGCACCTTACTTTAACAGCTGGCATGCAGAGGACATGTATTTTCAGTGAAACATTTAGAAGCTTAAGCAAGCTGGTATAGTCAAGTTTAGGAATGTATTGCCTTGACTGTTTTCAAAAATATATTTCATTTAATACTTTATCATACAATTCATTAATGAGGAATAATGTTTGGAAGTTGAGTGGCTGACCCATAAAGGCATTGCCATATTTATTGCTGAATGCCAAGAACTATGGTGGTAAAGTAGTGAATAGTTAATTAGTAATGACACTGCACATGAATTCATATTTATTTGTGCTAAATGCAGCACTGTTCAGGGGCTCTACGGGGAAGCTTTAAATGGTTAGGTGGATAAGTGCAAAACCGAAGGTGAAACAACTGGGCCACCAGACATAAAAGTGGGTATTTAGCAAAGGTTTGTTGCAGCTAGAGAATTTATACTGCTTTGTATCGGCAGTGGATATTTTGTGTGTATGGAAAAATTTATGAGCAAGAATATCCAGTTTGCTGTCTCTTAGGAAGTTAGTAATACCAAAACACTCTTGATTCAACAGTAAAGTGACAAATCGATTTGGGCCACGCCGCAGTGGTCTAGTGGCTAAGGTACTTGGCTGCTGACCCGCGGGTCGCGGGATCAAAGCCTGGTTGCGGCAGCTGCATTTCCGATGGAGGCGGAAAAGCTGTAGGCCCGTGTGCTCAAATTTGGGTGCACGTTAAAGAACCCCAGGTGGTCGAAATTTCTGGAGCCCGCCACTACGGCGTCTCTTATATAATCATGTGGTGGTTTTGGGACGTTAAGTCCCACGTATCAAATCAAACAAATCGATTCGCGCTTATTTTCAGCATGCCAGCATGGCAAGAAAGTTTCTATTTGCATTGTTGAAGTTGTTGCATACCCTTCTTATTTTCCTTGCATAATTGTTTTTTTCTAAGCAATAAAGATTGATTGAAGTAATGTGCAGTGTTGTTTACAACTTTGGCTCATTTAGGGGCTTCATCAGATGTTCTCAAGACAACCAGTTAACCCCGTTATCACTATTTCTTATAAGTTTAGCCATTGATGCCGACTGGAAGTCCAGCCACATTACAATATTAATGAGAGATAACAGACAAAGATGCTGGGGAAGTATAGGAGATATATAAAGTAATTGTGAATAAACGAAAGTGGACGAAAGATAACTTGCCGTAGGCAGGGACCGAACCTGTGACATTCTGAGGTCGCAGATGCGGTCCCTGCCCACGGCAAGTGATCTTTTCGTTCACTTTTATTTCTTCACAATTCCATTGCAATTAGTTGTAATAACATCCCCTATACTTTTCTCAACATCTTTGTCAGTTAGTCCTCATTAATATTGGTTCTAACAAGAAACACAAGCCCTAAAGTTTACACTGCTTTTCTTCAGCCGTATTACAAGTACATACTACCTGTGTCATGCCGCATGCAATGGAAGCGTAGTATCTATTTGTAATATTGCTGAAGAAAATCTGAAGAAAAAACTTGATCACAAACCCCACTCCCCCTTTTCCCCTACAAACAGTATGACGAACTGGTGCCCTCGACGTTGACGACAAAGCACGGCGGCTTCTACATCAACACGGGGGAGCTGGAATTCCGGACGCCGTCCGGCTCAGACTCTGAAGATTTCCAGGGAGAGATTCGGCCACGCCAGGTCAAGCGGGGCCCTCGCGATGGAGGTGCTCGGCGAGGACCGAGGCCTCGAGGGCGGCCGAAGCTCATTCGCGACCCACTTGCCACCGCAAACAGCGGCATTGCCGAGGCCATCGAGTCGGTGGTTCGCGGAGGCGGCGCTACCGTGGTGCAAGAAGAAGTCGCGAGCAGCAGCAGCAGCAGTGGAGGCGCAAGCACTGGGGACGACCCTGTTGGCCCCATCTCGTCCTCCGAAGTGCCATGCCCGCGCCTTCCCGACAACCTCCCTGTCGAACTGGAAAACGAGGTGCGGCGTCTGAAACGTGCCGCGGCGCTGCGCTCGACTGAAGGCAAGTGCAAGTTCTTCCGGGGCCACGTGAACCAGCTGCTTCTGAGTGTGGAACTGAGGGCGCGCGAGCTGGGGCCTGGACAGAGGCAGCTGGTGTATGCGCACCTCGCCAACTTCCTGCCCTGCACCAAGGAGACCCTGCTCAAGCGGGCCAAGAAGCTGCGTCTCGACCAAGAAGATGGCAGGCTCGGCGAGCCGCTGAGGAAACTGAAAGAGGCCCTCGACGCTGGGGAGGGCCTTGGTGACGGTCGCCTTCGTGAGGCGTTGTGTGAGGTTGTGCGAATAAAACTGCGCTGCTACGAGCTCTCCAAGATTCGCACCCAGTCTGCGGAAGAGTACCTGCGTCGTTTTCTTGACACGGAAGTGTGCCCACTGTGGCCTGCGAACAGTCCCGTGACTGCCAAGACCCTCTTCCGTGAGAGCCGGCAGATCCACGGCCATCTCACGTGAGTGCTTTTTGCAAAGGCTGAAAAATGGCGCACTCTGATGAGCTGAGAATCGCATGTGCTTGCGCTTGTTGTTGCTTTTACTATATTTGGTGTTGACATTTTTTTTACTGCTGTGTCTGAAATAAAATGCTTTGGTCAGTCTGCTGCAGCTAATTCTGGTTTGTACAAAATAAAATATTTCCGGAAGTCTGCTACAGTTAGTATCCTTTATATATTTAGTATTTATTTTCGGAAATGCGTGCACTATTATATTCTAACCTGCAAACTCGTGCAACAAAAATTGTCAAATTCGTCTCGCCCGTGCATATTTATCAGCCTTCACACATAAGTATAATTGCATGTGTGCATTCCTATATTAAAGATGTCTTCATACGTTGGGCCACTGCCATGGTAAATATGTCAGCCTTAGTATTACTCCAAAATTTGAAAAAAAAAATTTCAGAAACATTCGAGAGAAAATTTAGGCCGTGAAACAATTTAGCAACAGCCGAAAGATATAGATAGCTGTATTGCTTGCTTCATCTGAAGCAATTAGTCTAGTTCAAAGTTGGCTCACATAAGAAAAATTCGAATATGTCTTTGCAAGTTTGAAAAGTAACGTAATTTTATTGCACGTTTGTTTTAGTATAACAAAACACAATTGGCATTTTTTGATTGAACCACACCTACATTGCATAGAATGCGAATTCATGCAGCAGCAGTAACTTCCTCTATACATAGCATTGTACGAGTTAGACGGATTAAAGACTCTCAGTGCCATATGGGTCCTTTGGAACTCTCTCAAACCTTTCATAGACTTCAAGATTGGGTTTTCTAAACGATTTCATAAATGTATCATTATATTCGATGAAATATCAATTTCACTTGCAGATATGATTTCAAGCATTTTGCAAGATGGTGTGTTTAAAGAGCTATAAAATAATTCCACACAAAAAATAAATTGCGATGGTACCTGCACCACCCTTCTGTGGCAGCACCAAGCACTTGCATTGAACAAGGTTATCCCCCACCCCACCCCCCAATTCTTTTAAATGAGTGAAATCTTTCAACAGCTAATCAGCTCTCTAACAAAATTGTGCTGCTTGTCAGTATCCACTGTTATAAAGAGAGAAGCGAGAAAAAAGGAAGGAAGGGAGGTTAACCAGATGCTAGTCTGCTTATGTGCTGTTTCGAATGGTGCATGCCATTCCCTGTGTTGTGTTTGCAGCGCCTTTGCAAACATTTGCAGCTGTGCATGTTATAAAAGTACTGTTGCTGTAGAGGCAATTTTGTGAAAATTATTTTTTCTTACTGTGGCAGCACTTGTCAACTTGTAGATGTCTGCTCAGCCTGACCTGTATGCAAGTTCAACTACAGTTATGTGTTGTCGCCAAAACCTCATGGTGACAGAGTTCATTACCAAGTTTCTCGGTTCTGTATGCACATGCAGGTTAAAAGGCACCAGCTGGTAGCGATTCTGGTAATATGGTTTGTGATACAAGTGGTCTTCACAAATTTTTGCGTGAATTGAATAGTAGAAAGGCAGACAGTGGTGTGCTTTCATTGGGGGATCATTTAACACAACATTCAGTTGAAAAATGATGACAGTAAATAAAGGATGCGTGAGACACTGTACGGAATCGCTAGAAACAAAGGGAAGTACAGTGAGATTTAAGAACCATAGCATAGCATGGAAGGGCGTAAGTGTAAGTAGACTGAAGGTAAATTATTCTACAAACGTCTCTCGTTCAAGATCAGTGGTGAGGTTTTTTAATTTTGAAAGCAGGTGCACTAGAAATAACATTCTGGTGTCGGGGGAAATGTTAAATGACACAGTATTGATAAAATACTAGAAGAAGAAAATCTTTGTTGAGCTAAATTTTGTCTTACATACTTCCATGGCTTCAGCTTACCAAAGCTTTCTTAGTAGTATGTGCATATCAACATGGGCACACTTTGTGACATCATTTGCCTGGAAATTAAAACTGAAAATTATAGGAATGCTTTGTTGGAGTGCACGTCCTGCTGCTCTTATGACTAAGGACTTGGTTAACTATTTCGCGATGTGGGTTTTTTAACCTTGACCCATTACTTGTTCAGTGGAACCTCCGAATTCATTTAGGCTTGCCTCTGATAGATCTCTATTATATTTTGCACGAAGCACTGCTTGGGATAACCTTTCATGACATAAGTGGGAGCTATAAAGTGGAATTCGTCTACTTACTGTAGTAACAAATACTGCTTTTTTTTATTGCACCTTGGCTGCAAACTCATGTGCATTCTATGTTCGAGCCAATGGTACAGATGCTCCACGGCTTTTTTTTTCTTTTTTACTGAATAACACGCTTTCATGAGCTTGTGTAACCACCCTAAAACTCCACCCGATTAACAAAAATTTAATGAACTCTTTAAAAGTGTGTAATATGTGCCGAAGCATGGCATGTCCATGTGCCTGGGTGGTTGCTTCGGATAAAACCTTTCTTCCTTATTCGGGCCATGCAGGATCTTGCTAGGTACTGTATTTGCTCAAATGTAATGTTAGCTTTCTTTACAGATTTTCGCTACCTACGGTCGACCCTTGTGTTGCAATGGAATACAGAAATATAATTCTTTTCATCCTGGACACAATGACAAGTTAACCCTTACATTACGTTTGTGGTTGCATTACAATCGAGTAAATACGGTAATGAATTTTAATGGCTGTGAGATTACCTTTAATTACAGTGCGCTCCTCTTAACATCATAGGCGCTTCTGTTTTCTCAGATATCCATGAGTGTCTTAATCACCTTAAATGCACCTTGGATTATTAGTTCAGTACGATGCGCATGACTATTCTTGCAGCTTCACAAAAAAAAAAAAAATCTCCGAGGCAGCTTGTTAGTCCTGGAGGCATGGCAAACACTAAAAATTAACACTGGGAAGAACGTTCATAGGTGTGTTTAGTTAAATGGCATATTTTGAATGAAAAGAGTTTAAATAAGAACAGGACAGAACATACACAGGTTGTTAAAACTGAATAAAACTTTTTGTTATGTTGGCTTTGCTAAATCTAAGATTTTTTTTTTTTTTCCTCTGGTTACCCTGTATCGCTTCAACTACAATATCTTGAATCTTGTTGTGGACGGTGTAAATTCTTACCTAAACTAAATTGATCCCATTGTTCTCGGTATAAATTCTTACCCTATTTTTGTGTATCTAGCTGATTTGCATAGGCACAGCTGCGGCGCAAGCTCATTTCCATGGCCAGCACTATTGGGCAGCTCACGTGCTTGGCTGTATTAATGAGTGTGCTGCAACGCTCACTGCTTCCCCCCTCCCTCCATTGTATGCTTAAAGGACAACAGGCACAAAGACTTGGTGAGAAACTGTTACTAGCACTGCATTTTTTTGGGGCCATTCTTTTTCCATTTGAAAAACTAGTATTGTGCCCCTAATTTTTCAAGGATAAAAAGAATTGAGCATGGTGCCTGCAACTGTCGTGTCAGAATGGAAGCGACGAGCTGTCACTGTGCATGGCATGCTTGCCTTGTGTTGCTCGTAGTCCCGTGCAGTGCAAAAGGCAGGCAGTTCAACATTGCCAGTGCAAAAGAGCTGCCTGGCTTCCACTGTTGCACGATACTAGCGTAGAGCGTTAACGCATGGTGCAGTGGGGTGTGCCTTGACTGCATCTTAGTTACCACAATTTTGTAGCTAACGGCGATTGATTTATTAGTAGCCATTGAAGACTTTATATCAAGCCGAATGGGCTTCACACAGCTATCTGTAATTAAATTAGAATAAGCATTCTATGCGGGGAGGTTGGGTGTTACATTCTTAAGAAAAAAACTGCAACATTGCAGAAGTGATGTGGTGCCTTATTTGGTGCCATATTCACTCAGCTGCAGGTTGCAGCATTTAACCTGCGAAAAGGTTTTTCATGAAGAAAATGAAGCTGACTTTTTATGGCCAGAGTACAGTGTTTACGTTCTGTCGTTCTGTTACCCCTGGCTAAGTAGACGGCTACATTTTAGCCCACCTGATGTTGAATCCTCCCACAGAATATATTCTTGTACAGTGCAGCCTGTTCATGAAGGAACAGAAAAAAGACACAGTGAATCAGCTTAATATTACCAATTGTTGATCAAAGACTCTATTGGTGTTATTTTATAACAACAGGTTAACCAAAGATGACCATAAAGAGAAGAGGCTCCATGTAGGCCTAACTTGGAAAGACATTACTACAGCATGACTGCACAACAACAACAAAAAAAAAGACACTGACAAGCATTTGTTAATTTTTGTTGCACAGTCGTACTGTTGTGATAGATTACCAACTTGCCTAAGACGCTGCTTGCTTTAAAAGGCGTGCTCGCAATGTGCACCTGTTACGAAAAATACAGACAAGTTTGTCGCCATTCAGAGGCACAATGCCAACAAGTTAATGCACTATTCAAATACTTCAGGCGGTCATTTGCAAACCATGTCCAGTGTCCGCACGAAAAGGCCATTTCGTTCCTTCTGACATGTGGAAAGCTTGCACATTGGGGAGCTCATTAAACAAATGTTGCTCTAGCACATCGCATCGAATAGTACTCAGCATTAATGCAAGCCTTGCATTTCGCACATATTGGCATTTCAGAGTTTGTCATAGTCGTGGAACTTGAAGCAATGAGCCCTTCTGGCCTGCTCAACCCTTTTCTCACACATGGCTGGTGGTATGATGACTCCACTTGGCTTGTTACAGTAAATGTTGGGAACTTTGTCATAGACTCAATTCTGAAGTGTCCTCATCGAGTCTCTAAGCCACATCATTACTGGTTACACCTGCATGCCATAGAAGCCATTTCTGCTACTGCAGAGAAGGCTTGCTGTCTTGCAGTGCGTGCTTTCTAAAGCTTTAGCACCTGTACGTTGCCATGACATCGTGAATTTTTAAGCAATCCTTCTTATTTACATTCCAGAAACTTGAGTAAATGTTCTACAAGTTTATGACATTCATTCTTTCACCAATTCCGAGTACAATGCAGAAGCCAATTTTTTTTTGCAATAAGGATGAGAGGCTCTGGCAGAAACTCTCGGAAATCGTGGTAGCTGGATAAGCTGGTGAGAGGTACTTAAAGGTGGCGTCATCATCTGTCTCCTTTATGTGCCTTTCCTGGATTACCAAGTGTAATGCCTTGGCAAGATAGATGCTTTTCGGTACCGTACAAAGGTGTTTGGGTTATGTAGTGACTAATTCATTGGTGTTCTTGGTGTTCCCTTAAACTTAGGTCATTGCTAAAAATTGCTATTTGCAACTGCGTCATATAATTGAAAGCTTGCCATGTCAGGCCTTGCCTCATGTCCACACCAAACTGACACGTTCTGAAAAACAGTTTGCAGAGCTGGAAATGAATTCGAGAATTGTCGGGGAGTTCCTCGGCATATCTTTAGATACTGTGTTCCCTAAAGAGCAATAAAATTCACTCATACGTGCAAACGTGTGGACATCTCAATGCCTTATAAGTTCCCATGCAGTGTTGAATGCATACAAAATTTTCATATTGGAAGGTAGCATGCCCGAATAGTATGCCTAGGCTAGCACATGTAACTTGTGCATATAGCTGCTTAAAATGTTTATATTTTTGTGAAAGCAGCCCAGTGCGATTGCCAAAGGCAGAGCACCAGGAACAGCTTGATTCTGTGGCAATTAGCTTGTCTGTAAAAGTTGAAGTTTAGTCAACGAGAGAACTGCAGTGTTACTAGTGTGGAGATGCAGAGAGATTAGATTTGTTTTTGTTGAAGCCCTTGCCACTGTCAGTCTCTGCAATCTGCAACTCAGGTGGCCTCTCCCCCACCCTCTATTATTACGATCATAATGTTTAGAAAAAAGGGGTGCATATTTGCTAGAACCAGCTGGCAACTTGATAGTGGCATCTATCTTTAATCTTACATGAGAATAGTGTGCACCTGGAGTGGGGCATTGTGCCGGAGTTCACTGAGTGAACTCTCCGCTCCAAAACAGCTCCGCCGCGGTGGTCTAGTAGCTAAGGTACTCGGCTGCTGACCCGCAAGCCGCGGGATAGAATCTAGGCTGCGGCAGCTGCATTTCCCATGGAGACGAAAATGTTGTAAGCCCGTGTGCTCAGATTTGGGTGCACGTTAAAGAACCCCAGGTGGTCTAAATTTTCGGTGCCCTCCACTACGGCGTCTCTCATAATCATATGGTGGTTTTGGGACGTTAAACTCCACAAATCAATCAAACCGCTCCAAAACACTGATTGAAGAGCTGGCGGGCTAGCACCACTTAGCATGACCTGCCCTTGGGCTCCATCCACCATTCAGTGTGTGCTGAGATGGACAGTCCCCTTAGTGAATGTGTTTCTCATCCATATAAGCATGTCAGGATTATATGCTTCTAATGTATTTTGGCGTTTATCTGTGCCTTCATTGAAAGGAATGCTGCATTTGGCCACGAAGCGGCACCTGTATGTGCACACTCTGCATCTGTCATAGATGTTTTTGCAGGTTATGTGTGTAACAATACTTTTTTGCAGATTAGTTGGTTCATACTTGAAAAATTGAATTGCTGCACAAACTTGAAGAAAAACAAGAGAGACAGGAAAGAGCGCAGCCTTCCTACTGCACTCTTTCCTGTCTCTCTTGTTTTTCTTCAAGTTTGTGCAGCAATTCAATTTTTCAAGTATGTGTGTAAGGTCGCAGCTTAGCAGAGAATCGTTAGTGAAGCTTTTTTTTTTTTTAATTTGCCGAATCCAAAACCGAAACTATCTCAAATAAGGCTCTATTGGAACATACATTCTCTATAAACTTTTCTGGAAAAACATGACTAACAAATTGATAACAATAATTAGTCATTTATTATTATTGTTTTAGAGAAAAGTTGAAAGTATGTATGTGCCAATACAGCCTTGTTTAGCTAGTTTTGGTTTTGGATTTGGCCCGTTTCGAAAAAAAGTTCCTCGTTAGTGTTTGGTACGCAAATATCGAGGAGTAGCTAGAATAGCAGTGCAAATAAAAATAGGTTCCTGCAAGGTACTCAGTGCAAGAATGCTTTCTGCACCACTTTCAAATTACTATCTTGTGCAGATGGAGTTTTGCAGTCTGTTGCTGAAATATTGGTAGCTTTACCACATTTGTTTTCACTGAAGAATGTTTTGCGCTAGGTTGTCTTATATTGTGTTAAAAAAGAATGGTGCTGTTCAAGGGCATCCTTCTGCACCTTGTGTTAGGCTGATCTTTTATGTGGCAGTTTTTGAGGGAGCTGGTGAGCATCTGAATGGGTTACCTTTACCTCTTGTAGGCCAGCATGCATAATCCATGATCAAAGCATAATCAAACCTGGCTGAGCATGGTGGGTGCAACAAGTCTATGCTGCACAGTTTGGAGTTGACAAATATATTGGGTTGATCTGCATGTGGAACGATTTTTTTTTTGTTTCATTCTTGTATTTTCTATAATAAAATGTTGCAAGGTACAGGAGGAGACTGATGCAATTTTTCAAAGTGATCACAAAAAAACTTGCATCGGAGACCTCTAGCAAGATAGGTGCATTGTGTAAAGCGACCATGACTAATTCATACATGGCAGTGATGGCGCAGCACTTCTAAAGTGCACGTCACAGTGCACACATGTAATTCGTACTCTCCTTTTTTCTTGCTTTTTGTATCCCAGGTTAAACCCCCGCAAGGCATCGCAGCTCCCTGGAGCAGTGCTCCGCAAGATGTCTAGCCACATTGACACTGGCAGAGAGAGTCCTGGTACACCGTCCATGCCATTGACCATTTCTTCATCACCCTCGGCATCAGCCGCTCTCACATCCTCCGCATCTACACCCACGCCTGTCTCTACACCGCTTTCTGTCACGCCTGCCCCACCACCTCCATCCTCCACGCCCTCACCTGCACCAACACCGCCAGTAGTGTCATCGCCAGCTCCCACGGCTACCTCTGTCCCCACTTCAGTCATCCTGCAATCACCTGGAAGGCCCCCGTCGGCAGATGCACGGCCACCTCGCACCAGTCCCCCGAAGCCTTTTCTTGCTTCACAGATGCTTGATCGCATAATTACCGCTAGCCTTGGCAACTTCCCAAGTTCGGGAAATGAGGCAAGTGTCCCAACAAGCAGCTCTCGCCATCTGGAGAGCAGCAGTAAGGAAAGCAGCAGGAAGCTGGAACCAGGAAGCGGCCCACCCAAGGCCCAGACACCACAGCTTCCCCGAACGGTAACATCCAGTGCGTCCCTGCGGCTAACTCCTTCGTACGGTTTTATGGAGGCCTTCAAGCGCACTTTGGAGCAAGGAGAGCCACCCGGCACTGCAGGGAGCCCCCCTTACTACAAGCCAGACCTCCTGGAAGGCATGAAGGGCTTCCCTTACCCCGTGGGCTACCTGCCCAGGACATCGGCAGCAGCCTTGCCACCGGAGCGGCCACGGCCACACCTCAGTGTCGCCCAGCAGCCCCAGCCGCAGCACTGGCGCCAGCGGCCATCCTACCCATCTCCGTCGGCTAGCTATACCCCACCGTCGCGACCTTATCCTTTTCCGTCCCAAAGCCACCACGGGTCGAAGGGTGCCAGTCAGGGCCAAGGTCACGTCTCATGAGAAGCTGACGGAACCAGTGGCATGTGCATGGACCACATCAACTACAGAGAACAAGCTTTCACACCATCACCTGCAGCATCTAGCACTTTCAGAGAAGCTTCGTGTGCGCAACCTCTGCTGGGAGGTTTAGCAAATTGTGATGGGATCTTCCAGCGCGCCTTCGCAGTTCCTTAGAAACTCTGTGTAGATGTATTGCGCAAGTGTATACAAAGATTACTGTTGCATAACTATGCCTTCTGTGCTACAGAGTTGGTGTTGCTGCACGTGGGACATGTCTAGGACCTCTAGGCCAGCTTCATGCAGGCCTCTAGACTGTTGGGGAGTCATTACAAGAATTCTTAGCATAATGTAAAGCGAAAGAAAGTTTGCAGTTTCTTCAAGGCAGATATCAACAATTCCATCGCCAATTACACCCGCTTCAGTGCTTAGTATATTTAAACTACTGTGCAAAATAACTTAGCAGGAAGGAAGTGAAAGGGGGGTGCATGTGTTGTGTGCCATGTCTAGTGTCTCGTTAAGCACCTACAGAGATCTGTTTAGTGTTTTCATATTTGAATACAGTTGCTTTCTTCCTTATTGTGCAGAAGCTAAAGTGAGCATGATGTATTGTATAGAACTATGTCAAAATTTACGCACTTTCATAGCACCTCATCTGTTGTAAAAAAAAAGAAATGTTGGAAGTCTTGTTTTATATAAAGTGCGCAATTGTAAAATAAAGATGAGGGAATGTGAACGACGCTTATAAAAAAAGAGAGAAAATCCTGTCTAAGATTCATCGTATATTATATAAAGGTGAGTGACAGCTTTGGGAGTAATAAAGCTCCCGAGCGAAGCTTTGTGTTCACATTAAGTGAAATACACATTACTACATTACTATGTATGATAGTAAAGGACAAGGATTCGTATTGTTTCGGGAAAGACAGCATTATTCAAGACTGGCCTCAGCCATTTTTACCACGCTCGGACACGGTGTGAATATGCGTTGAGCCACCTGCATTCACATAACAGTAATATCGCTGTGTGTTATATATGAACGAATGGCACATAAATCCTAAGCGTTGCAGGTTGCTGCCTTGTTGGAGCTTGTCTGAAATTCATGAAAGCCACCATCTCTCTCTATCATCACAAGTGTGCTCACAGTACGAACAGTTAGGTGCTGCATGTGGACCAACTTTGGAGGATCGTTGTTTTAAGCTACCTTACAGGCCCCACTGTGGAAGGGTATACATACAGTAGTGCATAGGGGCAATGCGAACATAGAAATCAGTAATATCAAAAGTAAATGCAATGCAACCTATGAACTTGAAAGTAAGCAACCCACTCTTAGCCCATAGAGTTTCCAAAAATTAACTAGAGAGGACACTGGCACTGCAATCTTTCAGCGACCTGGGAATTATGGGTGTGACATAGATTTGCCTAGTCTTCGTGCTTGCCGATAGCGAACACACTTGTGGCTTTGTTTATTGCTACGTTGTGGTTTTGTTTCAAAGGAAAGAACAAACAGTTTTTCACTTCAGTCGTAAACCTAAAAGATCAAGGTGGTGAAGCGTAACTGCCGAACATTTGCCAATTGTTTAGTGACAAAACAGCTTCAAGCCACGCGAAGCCCAACCAAATGTGAAGTACGAAGTCTGCAAATCCGTGTCATACCCATAATTCCCATGCTCACTCGAGCACTATGCCTTGCAGCTCCCGTAGACATTGGCACCAGAGTTCCCTCTTTTGTATATTTAGGATACTCGGTTTCTTAGCCAAAGGCTTATCATGTAAGGTTAGGGGCACAATAAAATACTTCAAGTGTTCAAAATAACCCACTATGACATGCTTCTTAATTGTATCATGGTTTCGATGCATAAAATGGCAGCAAATAATATCAACTTGATCGCAGCACAATTTAACAGGCAGCAGCAAGACGAAAAAAGTTAGTTTAAGTAATGAGAAAGAAATCGCATTGCTTTATTTTATGTGCATTGTAATTAGTTACGAAATGACCGAAAATGCATTCTATTGGTAACCTCCAGCCAGCCCAACTTGCCGCGAATGATGATTAATTTGATTGACGGGGTTTAACGTAACTAAAGCACGATGTGGACATGAAAGATGCCGTAATAGAAAGCTTTTTCGCCTCCATAGAAAATGCTGCTGCCGCGGCCAGGATTCGATCCCGGGACCTGGCTGCGAATGGATAATAAGCAAGAGAAAAAAAAACCTTTGTTGACTATTTTTTAATATTGCACCTAACGCCTACTCGTACGTCACCCATATGTCCACTTACAAAATTGTTTTACCGGACGCGCCAAAGAGGTTGTTTACTGTTGTACAAGTATTTTACGGGACATGTCACGCACAATAATCGCGTTTAGTGTTGTACAAGTCTTTTACGAGACACATATGTCACGTAAAAGACTTTTACAACACTCTGGGGGTCAATTCTTCAGAATAAAATCGCGTTGCTGCCGGTCACCCGTCAGTCCCTTTCTCTGGCAGTGACAGCGTTAACATGGTTAACAATAAGAAATTCTCCCAAAGACCAATGCAAAAACGCCCTTGATTCGCGCACGTGGCGATATTTGTTTCCATAGGGTTTCTCAGCTAAGAAGGTTGAAACTCTGGTTGCGACTGAGTTTCATGGAATAAAATAAATACCAATGCAAAGATTTATGGTTCGTGCGCGTGTCGATATTGCAGTTATCCTGCAGATTGTGAATATCTCAAAATATTACGTGAAAGCCGAATGGAGGCGTAATCATGCAAATGTCATTAAACTCGGTAAGGCTTTTATTCTGAACACCGCAGTATTTACTCAAATGCAATGCGAGTTTTTTGCTTCCCGATTTTAACCAAATTTCTATTCGTCTATTCTTGAACGCCCCTCACGTTATGGTCTATAGTAAGTGCACTAAGTAGTGGTGTGAGCATTGGGAAAAAAGAAAGCACGGCTTTGTGTTTTTGGACCATTTCCATCTTTCGCACAAAAAACTGCCAAAAATCGACGCCAAAAGAAGACCAATGAAATAACGACACGGACGGTCGCCCGCGTGTGTGCAATGCGTGTGTCTTTAACAAAAAGACTCTCCAGCCACGTTAAGTCTGTAATTTTAAATATTGAGGGAAGACTTTTTTAGCTGTTTTTATGGTAAAAGTGTCGTACCAACTCGTCCAATCTCAGCTTAACTTTCATCAATAAAGGAGCTCAAAATCGAAACCGGAACTGCGCCTAGTCAACCGAAGTCGACTCCGGTCAATCCTCTAGTCGATGTGTGGGAAACCGCGCGTGTTGTTGGGCGCAGGTTTGCGAAGCATGTGCTTGGCTTGTAAAGCTTTGTTAACACGATGCGTTGTCAACTCATGTAATGCAGAGCAAGTTGATTCAGTAGCAGGTTTGACGTGACTGTAGTTAGACATACATGCACGAGTAGCGACTAGAGTAAGTTGCACAAACGAGCGATCTAGCATCATGTTTACACTATTGGGCAAGGTGATCTCTGCGGCGTTTGACAACTTTTTCATCCCTCACGAAGAACCGAAGTGCGAGCTAGAAGACGATGATGTTTCATCTGATGAAGATACCGCTGACTGTACAGAGTAAGTCTACGATTCAAGCATATGGCCTTCTTTTGAACTACATGAACATATCTACTGTGCCCTGCTGACATTCCATCGCCTTCGCGCGAAACGCTTGTCTGATTTTCACTCACGTGCTGCAGTAACCTTTATGGATTTTACTCATTATCTTTTTCTTCTTTTTTCATTCACTTAGGTAATATTTCACTTAACCACGTGTGGCGACATTGACGCGTGGGAGTAGAAGGCACGTTTAATTCGAATGAACTCAGTAGTACATGTGCTTGCGACCCTACAGGAATGGAATGGAATGAAAAAACATGTTTTCAGTCCTGCAGGACGTGCTTAGAGCGTAGTGGGCGTCTCCCACGAAGGGATCGACAGGGAGTACCTGGCGGCCGCTTCGTGGGCCTGCTGGACGGCCTATTGCTGGTCGGCGAGAAGACAGGACGATAGAGCTATATAATTGATTGCCTAAAAACGCTGGAAGTGCTCGTGTGGTGCGATTCTCTTACGGCGAGTCGCGTAGTGCGCTTCGGCGTGTTAACGCACGGAGAAACGATGCTAATCATGTGAGCCAATTGGCCAGCAAGCGCTGATATGATTCGCACAAGATTGAGCGCACATACGTGCAAATGAACGCCGCGACCGCCCGATCACAGCTTGTGCGCTTGTACTAAGCACTGTAGAAACAGTTAGGGTTGAACTTCGGTGTTATATATCTTAAGAACGCTAATAATTTACCGTATGAAAATCGAAATGTCATTTGGGAGAAATTATGGCCAATCTAGAAACATACATTGTGATATCGACTGATGCTTCCGTTCGTGATGAGAAGGCAGGTGTGGGAATCGGTATCATTCTCCCTTGATAGGATGGCCCAATGTCTATCAGCAGTGGTTGTCTTAACAGACTGCCTCTCTGTCTGTTCTGCCTTAAGCGCACCTATTTTTTTTTTTTTTTTGTAGTACCGTAGAGGCATTCAATTGGCTAATTCTCGAACATGCGCGGCTCATTCGATTAGCTGTGGGTACCAGGCCATAGATGTTTATTACTCAACTAATGTGCGGGTGCACTTGTAATATCATACCGCGATGACCCTGTTTTGTCTGTATTGCCCATGTCACAACAGCACGATTTGAGAAGCGTACCACGGCCAATAAATTTGTTAAATCTCTTTTGTTTTTATCGGATTTCCCACAGCTAAAGTTTCCTTGAAAATGCAGGTGGCGTTCGTCTGGGAAGGAAGAAATACGCTGTCTAGTCCCCCCTCTACAGTGAAGGCATAGAAGGTGGTTCAGCCACCTTTCTATGCCTTCACTGTAAAGAGGGTTAATCTCTGGAGCACTTCTTTTTGACGTGCCGAAGATTTTAAATCTGAAAGAAAATAGTACTACAAGAACCTCTACGAAAGTTTGGCTTGAATTTGTCACTTTTGGCGATTCTCAATTTGATGCACCCATTAGCCACTGGAGCATTTTCCACGCTGTATAATTTTTTTTTTTTTTACGGGAGTCTGAAAGAATGGTATGTTAAGCGTAACTTAATCCTGTTGTCTTAGTTACAGCTGTTATTGTTTCTCTAAACGTTTTATTTTTCAACGTGCAAGTTTAAATGATTAATCTGTAATGGCCAAGCAATTCAATTTCAACCCTCTTTCCCAGTAAGTGAATGAGTCTCCTAGGTAAGGCACTGTGTGATACAGGGCCTATCTCCCCGAGTTAGTTGCGCCTAGATGTCCTGCAACAGAACCTTTTAGTGGCGTTCCATCACGGCCGTCAAGCGCTGGAACGCCACAAGAAGAAAAAAAAAGAAAAAAAAAAGCACTTGCTTGTTTGTAAAAGCAGCGTTGCATTTGGGCATAGGAAACTCTATGGCATTGGGTATGGTACCATGAGACGAGAAGAAGAAGCGTTCCAGTGCGGCCGTGATCATGTGCACGCGAGCCGTCAGAACCAGTAGAACAGCCTAGAGTGACGAAAGTTAACGTTTACTATGTAACTCTGTGAGAACAGCGGGACGTCTGCAAGCGCGTCTCGAACTCACGTGCTTATCGAGCCTTGCTGGCGGTCAGTGCACTGCTCGTGGACATGGGCAAACGGTCCAAGAAACGTCGTCAATCAGTCGCCAGTGGTGCGCTGCCTGTGGCACAAAAGGGGGACGCCGCTGCGCCGCACAAGGGGTCTTCAGCTGTTACGGCTTCGGAAAGGCAGAAGCCGTGGTGGCGCAAGAAATCGAAAAGCCGTCGGAAAAGGTACCGTTGCCGCTGCTACGCCTGCGTCCGGTTCGGCACTTCTACTATGGATCATTTTATACGTTAAACTGAGCGTTCCGCGAGCTTAAAGCTAGCGTCGAGGAAGCGTTCAGGTGCAGTTCGCGTATGCCGCGTCGATCGTCCTGTACTGCGCTGGCCTTTGTTATCAGGGACGTCTTGTTTAGCAGATGCTTGGCCAGGGGTCAAAGAACATGTTTTGTTGTAGTGGAGCATACGCACCAACGCGTATGCGCCTTCAGAAGACAACAAAAAGCCCGTGCTCTGCTTGCGCGAGAGTTTGTGCCGCCTCTGCCAGACTTGCCGTACGCCCACTTTCCGTTGCGACCTCGCTGCGACTTCTCGGCTCGAATAAACGTCATCACATTTGGTGGAGGCTGCTGAGATCCCCAAGAAGACCTGGAGCTCCGCTCTCGCAAGTTGCCTGAAAGACTACCGCGAAACATGACTGACGCAGTCGCCAACCAGCCCGTCCCAGCCCAGCCAGCACCATCGGCTGCCCCGTCTACCTGCCCCGGCGCTACTCGCCAGCGGGAATTAACTGCAGCATGTTGATCATACCGAACCGCAGCCGATCCGTTTGCGCAATCCGCGTTTCTGGCGCCCTTTGAACGGGAGGTGAACCTTAGATTTCGCGCAAGAATAGCGCTTTAGTATTTCCGTAAACAATTGTACACTAGAATGCTAATAGAGACGCGCCGCGTTCGTGCTTTGAAATTATTGCTTTCACTCATCTTCGGTTGTGCTGGTGCTTGGCTGCATGGGCTGAATTCGCAGCAGGCCTCGGTGCTGTGTGCGCGCGCACATCATTGCCTTGCTTCTGAGCAGCTGTGTGCGTAACCAAGTTGCGTCCACTGTTATATAACACACGTGTTGAATGTACGATGATGTGGCGGCCGTAATCTTGACGATGGGCTGGGCCTGCCCCTCAGAATTTTTTTTTTAAGGCATAACGAGTGCCCCGAGCAGTAGCTCGTGATAATCGTGTCTCGGAAAATCTGCCTCATAATGACAAGGTTGGTGATAAGCGCGCGAGCCGAAATTCGTTGATATGACGCGAACTGCGAACGCTGGAAACAATAAGCACGAGCGTTACCCTAAATTTCCGCGTATCAATCCGCAAGTACCGTGCCGGAAGCTCAATGTTTTCTTTGGGCGTTGAGTCTTTTCCGTTTTTCCCTCAGCGTGATTGTGCGCAATCGCGATGCGACGCTTCAATGCGGCTAGTTATTACTATTAATCGATCTCACTGCACTAAAGAACCATCCGTACATTAACATACGCAATAAAATGCTGCTTGTTCGTTTCTGTTTGATTCATGAAAAAATAACCGCCGGACGTTACTATGGGGAATGGCGCGAGTGATTCGAAAATTTCATTTTCGCGTAGTTACATTGGACAGGTAGTGCCATCTAGCGGGGTGTAGTTGAACAAAAAAAAAAAAAAACGTCTGCAACTTGTAGCCGATTGCGGGAAATTGATCAATGGCCGCTGTTGCTGCTGTGGCTCCCGCTGCTTTCGGTCTGCTGCTACTAGCGCAGTAAAGCCGGACAACGTTATGCACGGCAACAGTGACGTGAGTCGGTCCGGTCGGTTCGCCTCTTGAGGCGGGTAATTTGAAGTGCGCTAGCCCGATGCGGACCACTAAAAGGTGATTTTATTGCAATACAGGTCCTTTCTTGGCACAAAAGTAACACTACAATGTTTCTGGACCGCAATTTCAACAATCAACATCAACATAAAAGTTGCCTTTAGGGTTCCTTTAAAGTAAGCCTAGTTAACTCGTTTGACATGTTCTAGCATGGGCTGACAAAGCTCTCGTGTAGCTCAAATATATCACTAGTACTTATTAAAGGGCCACTCACCAGGTTTGACAATTTTGAGCTGACAAGCCCTATGCATTATGATCATGAACGCATAGCGCTATGCGTCCATGATCATAATGCCATAATTTGCAACGCTACCCGCCACAGAAATGGGTCAAATTTTAAGATGAACGCTGCTCCCCCTCCCTTCTGCTGGCGCGTGTCCAGAGAATGAGGGCATGACGTACACGTATGAATGGCCCTACGTACACGGCAATGCAGTGACGTTAGTCCTCTACGTAGACAACTCTGGTCTGACGTTGCAAACAGTGGCACGTGACATGGCGAAAATTATTAAACACGGCATGCGTGGTTTAAGTAACTTGTTACTTAAAGAGATGAACAAAGCTCTAGATAAATAATGAAACACAATAAGGGAATGTGAGTGTCTTTTTTCCATTTTTCTCCCGTGAATTGCAACGAGATGAGGGGCTAATGTGTCGGCGTTTCACATGCGCAGACAACCGCCGTGGAACGTTCCTATGCGTTAGCGCAGTCATTGTGCTCATCTATTCTACCACGTCTAAGCCAGCGTTTCCAAACCATCCCGCAGAAATAGGCAAAAGGCCACAAAATAACGCTGGTCAACAAAGCAACGCCGCTCGCGTGCACAGGGGTTGGACTTGTTTGGGGACATCACGCACACACGTCACACACACTTGACCTCTTGGTCAGATGCCTGAGAAGTTGGGGAAGAGATTTGGCTTGCGAAGGCTACGCAGAGGAGCGGCAAGGGTTTCGAGCTCGCCTCCTCTCATCCTCGTTTTGTGCCGCTTCAAAAAACCCATTTTCTCCTCTCGTGATGAACCGATTCAAAACATTTTTGTGGCAAAAATTTCTTTATTGGACACCCAACTGTCTAACTAAAATTTGGTATGGGGCCTGGCAAGTGGCCCTTTAAAAGCTTGTAAATAGGAAAGTCTTATATGGGCACTGTCACAGGGACACCCTTTGCAATAACACATCTTTGTGTTGCAAGGTCCTGACACAGTTTTGCTGTGTTCATGTGACCAGCATTGCTACCATGTTTGAATATAACCGGAATAAGAGTGCATTCTTTAATTCAGAACACTGTTTAGGTATTCCTCATTGATGCAAGGCAGTAGCTTATTTCACTTGCATCGTGGCTTTACAATGACCAGCGTTTGAAATAACTTTGTCATGTTGTCACCCTCTGTGGTGCCTCAGCAAGAAGGGTGTCACATTGACGATCTTGAGTTCAATTCCTAGCCACAGCGGTCGCACTTCGATAAGGACAAAATGCTAAGAACGCCAATGTGGTTAGATTTACACCCATATACTTGCTAAGAGGGATAATGTAAAGCGTGATGAAGCCTACAGAAAGTATTTTATATGTCCCGTCGCTCCTTTCATATTATGAAAATGATGACTGCGAAAAAAAAAAGCCAGGCCTGCACGTAAGGCGCAGCACAGTCACAGGGAAAGTAGCACTCATTGGTTAACTGCTGCAAGCACACTTGCTGGGTACCCACTACGGCATTAATAATCATAATTTCTGAGTACTAGGCTGGCATTCTTCATGTTATTCTTTGTCATTCTTCTGAGAAGCGTGGTATCGGCTAAACACATTGTGCCAATTGTTCATGCGGTGGCTGATGATGAGGAATTCTGAAGCGAGTATGCGCCACAGTTAATAAGTTATCAAGAACAAGCTTTTGTAATGAGTTGGAGTATTGGACGACCCACTCGTTATGCTATTTACGATGTGTGATGCCTGGTTGTTTCGTTGCTTTTATAAAACACTTTTATAACTCATATTAACGCGATTCCTTTCTCGACATCAAGCCTGCCTAAGCAACTTTGCGAACAAGTCCCAAGCACCGGTTTGGCTCAGTGGTAGAATACCAGGCTGGCACACAGCGAACCTGGGTTCGAGCCCCACTGTGTCCTTAATGTTTTTTATTTAATGAGCTTTTTTTTTGATACTGGTTACGTCCACTGACGGTAGACAACTACAGCGCCGCACGTGACTCATGTTTTGATCGCGTAACAGTTTTCGCTATAAAAGCAGTGTGCAGTGTAGTGTCTCGCCTGTAGGTTCGAAGCCCATGTCATGTTTTTCTCTGCCTTTGCTCTTGCAGGAACCAAGAGCCTAAGTATGGGCGGGTCACACACTTGAACACCATCCGGCAGTACGGTATCATCAACGAGGAGCACTTCTTCAGGCTGAGCCTTGTATCAGGCGAGCATGTGATTGTGTCCACCAGGGTGCTCTTCCGCCTTGATGCCTCTGGCCGACAAGCTGTACAGGTGTCAGTGCTGCCCGAGCCGTCGCCTTCGAGCATTGTGGCCAAGGTCACGAAGCTGGAAAACCGCTTCCTCCACCTCCTGGACTCTGCCACTCCTGTCCAGCTTTCGGTGTGTTAAAAATGCGTGAGCTTTCCTCGTTTAGGTTTCCGACAAAAGTATGCATCAGTGCATGTGTGTGTGTGGGTCTTCGAACAGCGTGGCAGGATAACAGTCGGCACTGGGAGAAACGAGGCCGCTCGCCATTCAACCGGTGTCCTGCCCTACTGCGTTCGATCATATACAAAGAGCACTGGCTGGCAGTGGCCAGTGGTGTTGGCTGAATAATTGCTGGTGTCAGCTAAACAGTGGCTATGGTTAGTGTTTTGCTATGTTGTGTAGGTTTAGGAATTTAAAATGTCCATGCAGCTACCTCACAGTAGCTTTTGCATAAGTTGTTCTCACCCGTCAAATGCCACTCACCTTCAGCTCATCTTCATTCACCTTTGTTTCCACTTGGTTCACTGCATTTCCTTCGATCGTCCTTATGCACTTATTATTGCTTCAAATCACTTATACCCTTACTAAATTAATTCCCCCTCCTGTACTTCATTCTGCATTGTGCTACCTGTTTTACAATCTAAAAAATGATTTTTCATGCTGTCAGACCTTGGGTATTTTGACTGCCAAGACCATATAAAGTTCTCTCCCTGATAACCAAAGCTGTTTGCAATCACTTAGTATTTGTGGTTGAAGAAAACAAACTAAAATTTATTCATAATTTTAATAGTGACCGTTTCATTGGACAAAACATTAAGCTTTATTTGTGGAGGAGAACTAGACGCAGGAATGTTGTAGGGTTCTCACAACACAGCTCCTATTGTCAGAGAAATTCTGAGAAAAATATTTGATCTCTTATTGTAAGCCGCAGATGTTGTTCTCAACGTAACCTTTGTTTGAGGTTTGGCAACATTGAAGTGACTCTGTGCTCAGGTTATGGCCCAGAGTGCTTCATTTTCAAAGGAAAGTTAAGCATATGAATTTGTTTGAAGCTTTATTTTGTTGCCATTGACCATAAACATTTCTGTTTCTATCGTTAAGCTATCACTTTAAGTTATTCCATAAGTGGTGAGTCACAGCCAGAATGTAAAAAGAGGGATACGATTTCTGCAATTTTTATAATGGTGCGAAGCACTGTTGGACCACAAAATCGGCTTTGGTGCTCCTAGGTGGCATATTTACAAGCTGCTTGCCATGCCCTGAAAGTGAAGCTGCTTCATACCTGGCACAGGTGAGGCATTTGATATGGCCAATATTTTGTGTGCAATTTGCTGTTTTAACATCAGTAATGTCATTAGGAGGGTCACTAGAATGCTAAAATGACATCCTAACTATTTCAGTTGCCGAAAAATTGCCAAAGTTGGTGACTTTTGTATTAAAACTTCAATACCTCTTCGTCTGCAGGCAGGGTACGAGCCGGATTTCGAGGTGCGCTCGGGCGATTGGGTACGCCTGCATTTTGATGAGAAGACCGGCAGTGCTAGAGTGGTCGAAGCCCTGCGATTGAAGGACGTTGTAGGAAAAGTGACGCGTGTCACATCTACAGGTGGCATCATTGAACAACAGGTGAGAAGTTGCTTGTCCTTCTTTGTCTTTTAATGCTCTTTCACAGCTATTGAAACAACAGATGCATATGTTCAGCGCACTATTGTAGCCAGAAATTTTTTTTCAAGGGGTGACGTATGTTGTGTGTTTTTGCATGACTGTATATGTGCATATGCATAAAAATATTCTTTAAAATCCGAGAGGGCGGGTGTCTCGAACCGCTCCCTGACTATGCCGCTGGTTCCACTCAGTCATTGCTCTCAAAACGTGTGGCTTCTCGCCCTAATGTATGTTTGAAAATTAGTGCCCGAAAAGGAAAACGTAGCAAGACAATGCCAGTGTTTGTGTATGCACAGACTGGACAAATTTTATACACCCACCACATCAAAATGGATTCTGATTGCACAATTTTTAAAGAGGCCCTGAAACACTTTTTCAAGTAACCATAGAATGGATGCACTAAAAGAGCTAATTGCCTCACAAATTCAACGCCGCGAAAATTTCAGCAATCCGTCCAGTACGAGCGGAGGTAAAAAGGTTTGTCGCACGTTGCAATCACATTGTCTGTTCTCTCGCCCTATCGAAAGCGCTGGAAGCTAAGCAGGGAGGGATGACAGGGGCAAAGAAAATATGTCACGTGCGGCTCGTGACCTTGAACAATCTTTTTTTCCTTCGAATATGCGGTTTTTCCAGTGTAATCGCAGGCGGACGCGTGGACACGTCGCCGCCTGTAACGACCGAGCACGCCATATTCAAATCGGCCAATGGCTGCTAGATGACCTTCTACAAGTAATTTTTGAGCATCAGTCATTTGTCGTGAGAAAAAAAAGTAATTTGTAGCAGACCTTAATAATTTATTGTGACTTCCAGGCTGCGTGCCCCATTATAATATTTCGCTCGCATGTTCTTGGGAGCCTCTACTACGGATCAGGGGTGTTTTGTGACCATGCCCAAAAAGTATTGCTTGCTGTCCTAAAATGCCGAAAGAACAGCAACTTGCCTGGAGATAAGACAAGATAAATCTAGACTCGTGCAAATATGAAACCTTGATGTTTCCATAATGGCTTAGTGTGATAGTGCTAATATCAACAGCATCTGCTTGGGCCAAGAAAGTTATTTCGTGAAGACAGATTGCATTCTAACAATGCCCAAAATGAAGTTTGGCAAGATACAAAAACTTCTACCGTGCTGCAGCAGCCCAAGTTAACAATATTATGCTTTGGAACTTGAGAAGTCACCAAACCATACTAGTACTGTATTTCTGGTGCAGTGTTTTAAAAAAGAACAAAAGCATTTTTTTTCTCTGTAACAGTCAGTCTTACTGTGAAGATATGTTAATATAAATTTTTGGAGGAATGTTTCAATTAAAACCCAATATAGTGTTTCGCTTTAGTGTCCTTCTGCATGGTTGCATCAAAGGCTAAATAAAGTACAGTTGAAACCCTTTGTAAGACAACTACTGAGGAGCAATTGTTGTCTTTTGTGTGAGGCATTTCTTGTAAGGAGGATACCACATATGCATTTTCATTATATTAGTGCAGGCACACTGGTGTCTCTTAAACCCATCTGTGTCTTACATCAGTGTCTCTTATAAAGAGGTTTGACTGCAATAAAATACCAGAAATGCACGTGTACTGATTATTAAATGTACAGTATTGTTTATGTAGAATGGGAATTAGTGGCAGCACCTGTCTGGTGTATGTCTGAAGACCGACTTAAGGGTTCACGCAGTGAAGGTTCGCATACAGCTTCAAAAGTGTAGCGTGTACGAAACTGCGCTTCCCAGATGTATGTAGATTGTTCACGTTTTCATACGTGCGTTCCTTGTTGCTGTTGTTATTTCAGTGTAAAACTCCCTCCTTGTTTCACCTTTTTTCACTTTTGTCAGATTGCATTCTCAACGGACCAGTGGCCAACTGAAGCCCCGAGATTGCAGGTTGGGTCGCAAGTGGCAGTTCATGCCATTGAAAGCGACCAGGGAAACCTTTCATGGCGGGCCTTGTCGCTGGAGGTGTTGGACAAAAAAGCAGCGCCAGCGGCACCATCGAGCCCTGCCAGCCAGAATGGCATCATCGCCAGCAAAGTGTATGTGCTTGTTCGCCCATGATTGGGCATTATGTGATGTGATAGTCTGACACGACTCCTTTAAAAGGCCAATATAAACAGACCCTGGCTTTCGTTTTTCGCACCTCCCGAATGAGACGACTGATTCGTACAGATAACCGTGATGGTCACAATTTGCGATTATAGTCGTGCTGCACGCCACGCGGATACTCTGTTTCAAAAAGCGATTCCCACACCCTTCTCTTGTGCTTAATCAGTCCTTTTCACCCACGAAGTGGCGTGAAGTTTACTACGGGCAACGTCACGTAGCACTGACTTCTTCAATTGGTGCTCCCCACTATGAAACTGTGCCCTGACCATGCGGGGATACGATTCTGGCCACGCAGTTGCAGTGCGTGTCACGTACTGGAGTATCCATTGGAATTTGTATCATTTAGCTTGCAGGGTCACAAAAAAATATTCATATCGACCAAAATTCATGTCGCCAACAAATATGAAAAATCAGTATATGCCAAATTAGTATGCTCAGTATGTGTCCAAAGAAAACAGGTGTTTGTTCACCATTTCTCGGGGCTACATCAACATCGTAGATTGCTCTGGATGATCACCAGCAGTTTTTAAATATCAGCAATCATAGTGGTACTTTCAATATGGCGTGCCTAACATGACTGCCATATCTTCCGTCGCTGCTCAGGCAGCACTTGTTCGTATCTGTGGGTTGGGGTGAAAATCTGCTGGCACGGCCGTACTATAGCACATTGAGGGAAATGGGGCCTTGCCTGAGGTCGCAGAAAGATCTGTATAACCCTAAAATTCGCATATTGCGAAGGTCCCAATGTATTTTTTTCCCCTCAACAATGCATCGCACTGTGCTTCCTCACTGCACCATGTGCAAGTAACTGACATTGAGGAACCTGTGGAGGAGCCCTGCGGGGTTGTTGGCCATGTGCCCTTGTAGTCGCTGTCATGTTGACAGTGTGGTAGTAGCTAAGCCTACCTCTGTGCATGGCGGAGAAGTGTTTTGATTGATTGATATGTGGGGTTTAACGTCCCAAAACCACTATATGATTATGAGAGACGCCGTAGTGGAGGGCTCCGGAAATTTAGACCACCTGGGGTTCTTTAATGTGCACCCAAATCTGAGCACACGGGCCTACAACATTTCCGCCTCCATCGGAAATGCAGCCGCCGCAGCCGGGATTCGAACCCGCGCCCTGCGGGTCAGCAGCCGAGTACCTTAGCCACTAGACCACCGCGGCGGGGCTGGCGGAGAAGTGTGGGGAGGCCAAGCAACAAATCAAATCTGAGCATAATGGTTAATTTCCTCTAACTAGTATTACGCCACTAATTCGTGAAATTCTTGTGGCAGCATGTCTACATCAGAAAAGCAGGCAGTTATCTCAAAATCTCAAATTTACTACCACGGGGTTGTATACTGAGCCGTTAAGCAGAGTCATGGCAAGATTTGGAATGGCTCTACGTAATTGCCTCTGTCCTGTAACACGAGCCATGCACACATGGTGGCGAGGGTAGCTTTGCCTTTTTGTATTCTCTCTTGATAGTAGGATGTGATGTGTAATGACAGTAACTTGATATCTCTTGCTAATGAATGTTGATTAGAAATAAGGGAATTTTATAAATAAGACTTTGTAATATTCAAAAACTGCACTAGAACATTTGTATTGACTGCATATTTGCCATAATTTGAACCATCATCTAGCTGCCACTGATTCTGTTTTGAGTTCACCTTCAGTTGACATTCCAGTTTCAAATTAATTAGTTTTTCTACAAAAACAGTGAATTGCACAAAGTTACACAAAACTTCCACACAATCTGCTCGGAAGCTACTGTAGTTTATAGCCACATTTGTGCTTTTTTTTTTGCTGCAGTTGTATCCCAAAAGGCATTGATGTGACCGAGGAACTGGACTTCGGCCAGGTTAGCCCAGGAGAAAGCCGCAGTCGGCAGATTTGCATCACGTGAGTTAATTGGTTCCCATCACAGTTGCTTTTCATCGCAGTTCTGTGATCATTCTACCTGATCAAAGTGGACCACGTTCAAAATTTTTTGTTGGCCAAATTTGCAGTAGATTTAATGCTTGTGTGTAATATGCAGTACTGTAGGAGAAGTGTTGGCAAGGAGAAGGACAAAGCTAATTACTGACTAATAATAATTAGAAGCCCTTAATGGCACCTAGGCTGTGTCCTGCTAGTATTTCACATGAACCTGTTGGTTAGCAGTTAGCAGGTATGACGGAAGTCCCGGCACATTGGCACATATGTATGTACCCCCTTCATTGTGTTATTCACAGGAATAAGACGGACAGGCCACACTTGCTGGTTGCATGCAAGGTCAACTCTGCAGCCAAGCATGTGGCACTTGCCAAGACCTTCCAGCCTCACTTGATAGGATCAGGTGACAAGTACCATTTGAACCTCATATGTAAATCCAGGTAAGTAGCCTGTTGTAAAGCTCAACATGCGTTCCATTCTGCCTTAGTGGCAGAGGTGAACTTTTCTACCTCGCGCCATGCTAAATGTCGCACCATACCACACAAAACATGGCTTTTTAGAGATAAAGATCACTGACAATTGCGATATAGTAATGGCTACTGCAAAATTTGAGTGCTGTGTGATTTCGGTGCCATCTACATGCGCTAATTTAGCAGCAAAAGCCATCGCAGCACTTTTCATTGTTCTGAAAGAAGGTTTATAAGCCTTTTCTTCCCCTTTCGTGCTTGAGCGTTCCTTGCTGTTGGACTTCTTCTGCTGTGCACCATTAGTACATTTGTTTTAAGGTACCTAGGCTTGGCTTCAAGAGTGACTTGTGCTTGCATACTCTTCACAATGGGTGCTATCTGATTTTAGTTCATTCTGGCATAAGACTGATCCTTCAGAGCACGCAGTTTCGTTGCTGTAGTTGTGCTGTGAAGCAAAATATCATAAGAAAAAAAAAGAAAGTAAAAATGGTGTTCGTTAAGTGAACAGCATTTGCTCTTTCGCGCCCTGAACCCTGAAAAATGCAGGGTGCGGCAGGAGGGCAGGCCACTTTCAACAAAATAAAAAAAACAGTCATTGTTCTATGCCAGTCTATTAAGTGAATTATGGTGCATAGTGTACTTTTTCACTCTATATTGTCATGCATAGGTGGTGCTCTTGATGAAGTGATACTTGAAGGTAATAACAAATTACAATATGGCTTGTTTTCTTTTGCCTCCATCCAGCGAGCTAGGCACGAACAACGCGAGAATCGAGCTTGAATTTGAGGAAGGCTTCTTTGTCCAGTGTGTCACCACTGTCAGAGTGGTGGACCCTTTGGAAGCACGACTAGCACCGTCGTCGAGCAATGCTTCATCGGTGAAAAAAGTGGAGACCGTCAGTCGAGCATTCCAGGAACAGCTTTGGACTGTGCCCGGGGAACGATGTCCCATGTAAGAAAATGCATCCAAAAAAAGGATGAATTCTCTTCTATTTCTGTCCTTATATATACATATAATTCATGAGTTGTCACTGCAGCTTAGCATTGCGATATTTGGGCATCCATTAAAAATCTGCTTTCTTCCAGCTATTGCTTAGGGCACTGCCAACAGCCTTCTAGGAATAGCTTGTAGCTGTTTCACCCAAGAATCACTGACTCGAAAAATTATGGATAAGTCATAGCTACGATCGAGTGACTAAAGCTCTGTAAAAAAAGAGCTGTTGTATCTGCCAGCATGCTTGAACTGTTTTGGCAGTCTCGCCTGACAGCTCTGTAATAGACAAATGCGAAAAAGCAGGCCATACTCTCTCATTTCGTAAAGGTGCTATGTGTACATTATTTACACCATTTGCCTTATTTCGGTGCTAATAGGGCCTACTGATTTTAGTGCAATTGCATTAAAGAGCCTGTAATAAAAGCTTTTTGGAGGCATTTATCTGAGGTTCATTCACATCACAGTAATTTGGTTCAGCTGGCCTACTGTGACAACTGTAGCAGAACACTGGTTACTGTGAACGCTGCTTACTTTCAGAGCAATTGCACCTTGGGGATTTCTGCTGCTAAACTTAAAGCTTTGGTTCATTTCCCAGCAGCCAGAAATTCGTTCTGGCGTTGTGCTACAGAAACTTCTGATGTGCCTAAGCATCAACATATGCAACTGCCAGGGAGATAGTGCATACAGCCAGCTTCACTCTCGAGTTTGTGGTCTTTCATAAGCACTTGTAACTGGGAAGTTGGGAGGAAAAAAAGAATACCTGTTTTGCTGCAGTGTGTGTTCATTGATGGCTACTTCATTTTGCCATCTTTTTCCGAACAGGCGCCAGGCAAAGCTACCTGAAGGGCTGCCTCATTTTCCTGTGCCTCCAGCATTCTGGAAAAGGACAGATCGAGATTTAGAAAATTACGTCAGCGGACTGCTTCGACAGGTATGGGCATCGATGTTCCTCTATTGTGAACTTGAAACAATGCAGTTTTTTTTTTCTACAGACCAAAAGCGCTTAAACCATTTCTATCCGTCTATGACTCATGTCTGGGTACTTTTGTGGTCACATCCGGGACTTCGCATATAGTACCAAAATTTTCATAAAAAGATATGAACGTATGATGAAAATGACAGCAAGGTCATGATATAATTAACATGAGATGCTTGTCACCCTTTGCCACAGTAAAGTGTAGTGCGTACCACGGCCGATGGTATGCAGGTACCTACTTGTGTGCCACATTTGATTCCGTCTGTATCAATCGAGGACAGTGACAATAGACATTGAAAATGGTAAAATGGGACATTGAAACGGGAAACAAGGGAAAGAGACTGCTATAGCTTGTAATTTTAATATAGCACTCTAATGATTACAGATGTATTCATATTATACAACAAGCTATAGCAAAGTATTGCTTGCCCTGCACTAAAACACCAGTCAATGCTGTCAATACACGAGACAATGAGCTACCCCTGTATGCCAGCATGGTCACCATGCCTGGCAAACCCACGATATGCAAACAACTGCATTGATCCGCCTCCTATGACTTGGCTCAAAGTTTGCAATAAACAGATGCTCAATGACTGCTTCACATGAAATCGATTTCAACAATGCATGGGATATACCAGAACAAAATTTTTCGTTATTTTTTTCAAATTTTGATTGGCATGAATTGATAGCCAAATTATTTGCAAGCCTACTACATGGTGCACCTCATTATTATTCCATGATTTTGATTGATAACGCCCCAGAATTTCTACAAAAACCCTAGTACATCATCAAATGTGTTGCATTTTGTCACCGTCTGTTCCTTGCGTTTGCTGCAGCCGTTGTGTCCCGAAAACTATGTGGACAAGCTGCAACTGCTTCTGCACCTGGAGGAAGTTCAACTGAGCCGTGACCTCGAGGAACGAGTCCTCTGCCCAGCCCCCCTGCAGGTCAACGGCTGCGAGGCTCGACTAAATCTCAGCTCGTGGCTGGAGGAAGGCCAGTTCCCGCCTCGGGTCGGTGATCGAGTGTTGCTGCAGCCAGCGAATGACCCCAACACACAGCTCAATTTCGAGGGCTTTGTGCATCAGGTGATGATCGCTTCCTCTACCTACTTCAACCTTTTGCGATCTGTTTGTTGTTGGGCCCTTTCCGACAATTCAACACGGCCATGGCAGTCTGTGGTCAGGCACTGCTGAAGTTTCTTTTTCACTATCAATTCATGCATGTTTTTTTTCTGCATTATGCACCATCTCCGACGATTCAACACGGCCGCGGCAGTCTGTGGTCGAGCGCTGTTCAACGAGACCTTTTTATTGTTGATTAATGCGTTTCTTTTTCTTATGCACCGCCTATAAGAGAGTAAGTAAACTGCTTTATTTGAGCTTCAGTTTTTTAGTTTCGGACTGAAATGGACGCTGAATGTTGGAGGTAAACTCAGCCACTCCATAACGAGAAGAGGCTTCAATGTAAAGATGCCCATTATAAATTCATTCAAATGTGTTGCAGCATTTGGAGTTATGTTTTACTCAAGTTCAGAAGCGTGACACTTCCATTTCACTTCAAAGTGTTGTTACATGAGGGCACTCTGCAGTGAGCACTGTTTAGGAACTGTATAAAATGCTACGTTTTTTTTGTAACGGCCAAATAGCTTTGCCTTAGCATTGCCGTGGAACTTGTGAATAACCGCTGGGCCATTAATTGAATGCCGATGCATGAATAGCCCAAACTGGTTCCACCTGAATTTTTCTTTTTCATTGGGGCTGTGTCATTATGAGGACTTCTTTTTACGAAGAGTTCACGATAATTTGTTACTGCAGCAAATAAGGCTTCATCGCACACTAGGCACTTTCTTTCTTCTTTCATTGTCATTGCTTGCTTGTTAATTGCGTGTGCCCTTTGTCTTCCAGGTCATGACAGATGAGGCCATTTTGAGGATGAGCCCTGCCTTTCACGAACAAATGGAGAAAAATCCAAACCAGTCATGGGAGCTGCGTTTCCAACTGAACCGCACTCCCTTGAGACGCAGTCATTTGGCTGTACGGATATCGCGACCTCTGATTCGTTCCAGTGAGTGCACCTTCAGCATTGATGCTTGGAACAAAGGATAATTTATGGGAGCCACTTGCAATGTTATGATTGTGGCTTTTGATTTGTGCAGAGGTGGAACAGCCGAAATAGAATTTGGAGCAATTTTTGAAGCAGCAGAAGCTTACTTCTGGAACACTAAAATGCAAACTTGGAGCAGGTTATGGGAAGTAATACATGAATTTTTTTTTTTTATCACAAAAGACCGATTTTGTAGCAGAGAAGGCTCACATTCAGAAAAAATAAAGTATGTTCAAGCCATTCAACATCACCTAAATCATGCAGAGCAAAGATAAGCACTGCTGTTTCAATAAAACTAGTATTTCGATTTAGACCACTGAGCAAACAATGATGGAGTACACATTAGCACTTGCCGTATCTGTCAAATTTTTTTAAGAATAAGGAATTTGTGAAACTGAGAAGTAGAAGTGAAGAAAAAAAAATAATAATAAACCTTGCGCAGTTTGTTTTTTGTTTAGGGTGGCAGAAGTGTGATACACTGCCCCAAATGATTACCAGTAACTTCTTCAGATTTCAGCGATCATACTAGTGCTCACAATTTTGTGGTATTATACACGCATGAGTAATTGAACGAAATTTGCTGTCCCGTGAGTAGTGCTAACAGCCTCTTTCAAAACATAATACGCTTTTCCGTAGGGCACTAGTGTATTGCGGCGAAAGTTGCTTAAAGGGCCACTCACCAGGCCCCATATAGAATTTTAGTTAGACAGTGGAAGTTGTTGGGTGCCCGATGAAGAACATTTTACCACAAAAATTTTTTTAATGGGTTCATCACAAGTGGAGAAAACAAGTTTTTTGAAGCGGTGCGAAATGAAAATAAGAGGAGGCGAGCTCGAAACCCTTGCCACTCCTCCGCGTAGCCTTCGCAAGCCAAATCTCTTCCCACCCTCTCCAGCATCCGACCATGAGGTGATGTGCGCATGACGTGCCCATACAAGTCCAACCCCCGAGCACGCGAGCAGCATTGCTTTGTTGACCACAGTTATTTTGTGGTCTTCTGCCTGTTTCTGCGGGATGGTTTGGAAATGCTAGCTTAGACACGGTAGAGTAGATGAGCACAATGAGTGCGCGAATGCGTAGGAGCTTTCGAGGGCAGTCGTCTGCTCAATGCGCTGACCGCAGGGACACGAACGCAAGCGAAACGCTGACACATTAGCCCCGCATCTTGTGGCATTTCACGGAAAAAAATGAAAGAAAAACGCGCAAAATTCTTTATTGCATCCCATTATTTATTCCAAGTTTTATTAATCTGTTAAAGCAACAAACACATAAACTACGCATGTTGTGTTAAATCATTTTTGCCATGTCACGTGGTATACTGTTGACATCGTCAGAGCGAAGTCGTCTACGTAGAGGACCAATGTCATTGCATTGCCGTGTATGTAGGGCCATTCATACGCCCACGTCATGCCCTCATTCTCTAGGCGTGCGCCGGCAGAAGGGAGGGGGAGCAGCGTTAATCTTGAAATTTCACCCATTTTCGCGGCGCGTAGCGTTGCAAATTTTGGCAGACGTGATCATGAATGCTTCGTCTACGCATTGCAATTGTCAGCTTAAAATTGTCAGACCTGGTGAGTGGCCCTTTAAGCAGTGTTCCTCTGCACGGGTTAGAACAAAGAAAATAAATTTTCTAACACTGCTGCACCCCCCCCCCCCCCCTTCCTTTTTTTTTTTTTTTTACGATGGCGGTTAGGTTTAGGGCACGACATCTCGGCTCGCTTGCAAGGTGCGTTCTACCTGCGTTCCAACAGCGGCGCACGCCCGTTGGTCTGGCGACGGCACCGGATATCTATCGCCGGGGCCACGTACTAAAGGCAACTTCAAAATAAAAAAATGCTTTATGTGTCGTTGCTATGGCGACGAACGTGGTCGCCGGCAACACAGGCGTTCGCAGAGCGTCGACTCTGTTCGCGCGCGGAAAGCGCGGTATAAGCTCCCAGCTCTAGTTGCTAACATGCCATAGCCGCATTTGCTGACTAGAAAGTTCATATTTTCCGCGAAGCATTCGTGGCTGCAGAAACACATTTTTGTCTTGAAGTTGGGTCGTTCCGCCGATAAGTATCCGTTGCGGTCAGCGGACTGATAGGTGCACAGCTTTGTAACTTTATCTGGTCGATTCTATCCCACGAGTGCCCTGACCTAATGGGATCAAGGTTAGTGTGGTTATGTTACCGTGGTTTGAGGTTAGAGTCTGCACACTTAGATTGATTGGTGACTCAAACTGCATGTGAGCAACGTATGTGGCCTCCATTTCTCGCTGAAAATAGCGCATCTGAGAAAATTTTGAGGCTGGTCGGGCATTTTGGTGAGCGGGGCGCAATTTGAGCAAATTTCATAGTTTTGGCGCAGCTCGGCGTGAAAATGGGGAATTGTATCAAATTGGCACAACTGGCACAGCTCAGCTGTTGCACCTTTGTTTGTGGTTTCGCTGCTGTGGCAGTTAGTTTAGAAGGCCTTCACAATTGGTGTCATGGGAAAACTCAGTTTCCAACTGCCAAGCAACATTTGACGCTCAATTATTTAGACTTTGCCACAAAAGAGCGAGCTGAATTTATGTACGTTAAGGTCAGTGCGAGCTGTAGTTTTTCCTGCCTTGCTGCTCTGGATTGGGAAAGACGATGGAAATGTTAGGGATGATGAGTGACTGAGTGGCAAACGGAAGGTGAAGCATGGTCTACAAGTCTACTAGGTTGAGACACATGTAAATTAGGTTGTATAGTTCAGTAAGAGAAAAGGGCAATTGTTAGAGGGTTTCATTTCCTGCATGGACAAAAGTATACAGTTAAACCTAGATATAACGGAAATGATAAATTCCTAAAAAAATTCGTTATAAAAGGATTTTGTTATATGAAAGTTCAGTACGAAAATTCAGAAAATAAATGCGAAAATTAAACAAAAGGGGGACTGAAGGCAGAGTTAACCCAAAACACTTATTTTACAGCAAAACACTGTGTTATTATTGCGATAGCAATTAAATGGACACTCTCGGCGGGTTTTTTCCGTTGCGGCCATGTTACATAACAAGTCCAAATTGATAACACGCCCCCGTGCATCGTAACTTTCACAAGCAAGTAAAAGTGCACGAGCGCTGCTGAAGGAGAGATCAAATAAGTCAGCCCGTCCCTATCGAACGGAAAGGGCATAACATCTCCTGCCTGTTAGAACTGCCATCGAATGCTCAAACAGAAAGTAAACCACCCGTCTTAAAGGAGCATGAAACAACGCGGTGGGGGATCGCTCGAGTACCAATAATGAACTTGTATTTTGAAGGGAGTTGCGATTGAAGGCGCGCTTCCTATCTCGGCGACTATCAGTGCGGTTTCAACGGGAAGGGACTATGTGAAAACGGTGAAAACAGCGAAGTGATCTTTGTGCGCCGGGCAAATTCAATCAAACTCAATCGCTCTAGTCAAAGTAGAAGGTGCACGATTCTTCTCACCGAAAGATAAGCGTGCCCACACAAGTATCTACACCCTCCCCCCCCCCCCCCCCCCCCCGTTGGGCAAAGTACCCGTGGGAGATAAGCACGCACCAGCGCATGCATCGTGACCAGCTGGATGCCGAGTGGGGGGGCGGGGGGGGGGGAGGTTTTTTTTTCCTTTCTTGAGTTTTCACATATATATATATATATATATATATATATATATATATATATATATATATACATACATACATACATAGATAGATAGATAAATAGATACGTATACATTAAAGTAAATGAAGGCGGCAGCGGCAAAAAAAAAAAACAGCTGAAAATGTCTATAGCAATGAAAAAAAAAAAGCAAAGCTGAACGTCATCAGGGGAACACAGACGCACCATGTGCGCGCAGTGAAACTATGCACGCGTGCACGGCATCGAAAACAAAATGCAAACGACACAGAGACAGACATGGATATCGCTTAAAACTATTAGGTAAAGCACCCTCTTATGTAACACGGTCCCACAGATGTGATGCTAACTAAAAGCGTGGCAGGCACTGCCAACACGCAAAAGTAGTTTTTGGAGGGGGGGGGGGGGGGCACGCTTGTTGCTGCCGCTCCGGTGGCAGCGGGGCTGTCGCGGAAGATGCATGCTCATAGCAAAATGCCAAAATGCGGAGCGAAATTTCTAGATTGTCCGAGGGGAAAATTCATTATATCAAAGTTGTCTCCCGCAGTTACTTTGTTACATAGAGGTCGCAAATACAGGTGCTTCTATGGAGCGACTGCGAAGAATAAAAAAACTTCGTTATATCGAGGAATTCATTATATAGAGGTTCATTATAAGCAGGTTTAACTGTAGTCTAGTGCAGGTGCTCAAGCATCTGTCCGCCAACCTTTCCTTTGCAGTCCGCGGCACACACATAAAACTCTTCATTCCATGTTTATTTAATTGCTTAGCGATTGTTTGTGACATTGCTATATAGTGCCCGCATTATTTTCTCGTCTATCATGATTAATAATGCTTTGTTCCGGTAAGCTACAGACATGACTCGTCTTATGATTTTTTTTTAATGCAAGGCACCTTTGTGGTCACCTTGTCTTGTAATATAGCCATGAAATAATGACTGTATACTTCAGAATTGACGTCCAGATTGTTGTAATTGTGAGGATCGGTATCGATATGTTTCTGTAGTCCTGATCCATATATAATAACTGACATAGTACAATTAAACCTCTTTATAAGAGGCATGCTCCAGGCAGCGATTCTTGTCTTTTATATAAGATCTCTCGTATAAACAAGGTACCGTATATGCATTTTGATATTGATCCGTATTTTACAGTAGGCACATTGGTGCCTCTTTTACCTATGTGTCTGTTATAGTATCAGTGTCTCTTATAAAGGGGTTCAACTGTATATGAAATATGGGAAAGACGCATGAAATTGGAATTTTGATCCCCTCACCCCTTCCTACTTCTAGATTGTCCTGGCCCTTTACGGGGCTAAATTGCATGATTTTGGCCCCATAGCTGATGTAGGTTTGAGACGCCTGGTCTAGTGTATAGACGGTGTTTTAGTCCAGCAGCTCATAGAAGTACGCCAGGGCTCCCTTTGTAGTAATAATGAAATTGTTTGCATAAGGCGAAGGTTTCATAGCAGAAATGAGAGAGTGGCTCGATATCTGTGTGTTTGAATAGACGAACTGGCCTCTGTCATGGTCTTGCGTGTATGGAATGGTAAACGCAGTGCGTGAGCCTTGTGTCTGTTTCTTTGCAGTGCTGTTTCCCAAGACGGAATTAAGGACGGCGGTGCTGAGGTGGCCCTTGACGCTTGTCAACGAGCAGTTGAATGAGCTTCAGCGAGAAGCCGTGCACCGAATCATGTCCGCATCCAGGTGTTCCTTGCCATACATTGTCTGGGGTCCTCCTGGCACTGGCAAGACTGTCACTCTGGTCGAGGCCATCCTGCAGGCAAGTTGCAAAAGCATATTCTTCTTGTTTGTTTGAAATTGCATTTGCTAACTGCTGTAAAAGGCTGATTTGTTGCTGCACAATGTGGCCTTGTTTCCGCATGTCACCATTTTGTCCCTTTAATGCATAATGTCATAGCATCTTATGTGCTTTTTAACGGGTGCAATCTCTAGGCTCAAATGTTTTCATAGCAAGGATGTCATGGGTCTGAATCACTTTTTCGAAATTGTGTATGTGGCTGGGCTATCACTAGAATAAATCACTCATGCCACAATTCAAGTGAATTGTTGTGTAAGCCAAATTCAAGTGAATTGTTGTGTGAAAGATTTTGTTTGTGTTGGAGTGTTGTGTCAAAGGTTTTGTGAGGGTCTGGTTGTTGCCTTACTCCCAAACCACGCTTTTCTTCCTTGACTTCTTCACTGAGTGGTTGGATTGGGGCTAAGCCTCAATCTACAGCAGTTATGCACCAGTGCATGTTAGATCATGAAAGCTACGGCTTCAACTTCACATACTAACATCAAAGCCGTTTCAGTGTTCTTTTAATGGAGTATTTGTAGTGGAATTGAATCCCAAACTTGCATGCATTAATATTTGTTCAGTGTTTCCCTTTCAGTATTACTCATTACAAACCTTGTGTTTTTGCAGGTGTTCCAGAACCTACAGCACAGTCGAGTGATAGCCTGTGCACCATCAAACAGTGCGGCAGACCTTTTGGTTCGTACCGATTCAGTTTATAGTGCGAATAACTGCTGGTGAAGAATAACTTTTTGGACACATTTGCCTTGCGTTATTAGTGCATATTGCTCTTGCATAACTATTATGAAGGTTCAAATGTTGATTGATATGTGGGGTTTAACGTCCCGAAACCACCATATGATTATGAGTGATGCTGTGGTGGAGGGCTCTGGAAATTTCGAAAGTTCAAATGTCAATGCAATGCCTTGTGCATTCAGGCGTGATATGATGTTTGTCAAATTCTGATTAGTACAGATCAGATCACCTGTCTGGAAGGGATCTCTGCTGAGCCACAGTTTAACCGTGTGCTCGCTATCCTAGCATTTTCTTTTCTTCTAAAGGAAATATAAAGTATTCTATGCAATTATTACAATATTAACTTCCTGCAGTGCTTGTATTAAAGTTGATCACAAAATGTGGTTGGTCCTTTAATGTAATTTTCTTCATTGCGTGCATAATTTCACCTTTAAAAGGGTCATCATAATAGTGTGTTCTTTATGGCAGCTATCTTGTCAGTGTGGATGAAGCTTTTATTGTGTGCCAAGCCAAAAGAAATCAATTTTTGTTGTCCTATCCTCTTTTCTAGTTAAATGGTAAGTTTGCACAAGAAATTGTTTACAGCCTCAAAGGATGTTCCTTTGTTCGAAAAGCACGATTGTCTTCCATTTTTTTTTTCTTTTTTTTTAACATCTTGGAGAGCACTCACCACTTTTTTTTTTTCTATCAAGAAACCTATGTTACAGCGATGTAGTTCAGGTCGTTTGTGACCTTAAGTACTGTGCTCGCAGCGTTACGAAGATTTTCAATTAAAAAAAGGCACGTGAGAGCGAGAACATTACTCTCGTGGAACAAATGTACACCCCTAGTGTACACCCCCTTTAAAAAATATGCAATCAGGCCATCTTCCTGCTGCACTATGCCGATTGTGAAATGGCTTTCTAGCATTTTATTTCTTGGAAACTGTGTGCTTGCTAGTGTTCTATCAAAAGTTCCATGTCACCTTGACATCGTGTATGTCGTTTGCGACTAAGAAGCACCAGGCTCCATAGAGTTTCATGAAGTCAACAAGAGGGGACTCTGGCGCTGTGATTTTGTTAAGCGACCATGAGCATGATGGGTAGTGCACAAATTTGCCTTGTCTTTGTGCTTGCGGGCTTCGAACGCACTTGTAGCTTTGTGTATTGCTGCGTTTGGGTTTTGTTTTGAATAAAAATAACGGACCATTTTGAGTTTCGTGACCAGATTAGAATTGGTGAGCCTAAAAGGTTAAGGTGGTGAAGTGCAGGAGCTGAACATTTGCCGATTTTCGTGTCATGACATAGCAGCTTCAAGCCACGCAAAGCCAGACGGAGCTGAAGGTATGAAAATTAGAGAGATTTGTGTACTACCCATCGTTCCCATGATCGCTGAAGCGCCGTGCGTTGCAGAACCCGTAGGCACTAGCACCAGAGTTCCCTCTGGTGTCTTTGTAGCAAATGCTACGCCGGGCTTACTGCAACGAAATGGAGAACTGTATGTGAGACAGGTGGACTTGTGTGTGACAGAAACATGCCCAAATTATCTGCTTCCCTCCCCCATAGTTTCTGTAATGTAGTGGAAAAAAAATTCGTACACAAATGCAGTGCATTGAGTTGCCACTGCTCTGAAATGCCATCTCATTTTCACGTTTCTTTTTTATTTTTAGGCGGAAAAGCTTTGGGCATCTGGTCAGCTGGTGTCTTCTGACATTGTGCGCCTTTTGGGGTTCCAGAGGGACGTCGATGTGAGTGGTTTGGCGAATTTTGTTCATTTGTCATGCCTGGTGCCTTTATGATCCACTCAAACCCACATACATATAACGATCCTAGCTATGATGATTCATCGAATTAAGGACTTTATTTCGGAGCAACTGCGATCTTCCTATGCTATTCATTGAACTGCGCCCACATATTGTGAAGGTTTTTAAAGCCTCCTACTTTTACTACGAACACTTCAGACACAATCATGGTAAAAATATTATGCACATAAAGTGGGAAAAAAAGAAAGATAGAACAAGTCTTCTAAAACATGAGAGGGCCACGCGATCACATACGCCTTGCTCGAGTTTACTCACAACTACATTATCATTGATCAGTGAGCACCATACGCAGATTTTCGATGCATTGAGTGGGGTTGCTCTTTCCAGGCAGAATTTTAGTGAGGAAAAGAAGGTAAGAGGCAGCATGAAGAACTGCGGTCAGCTTTCACACGACCTTTTCTGACGCCATTTTATGCATCTACAACCACCTACGGTAAACAGAACCTTGCCATGAAACGCAAGAAGCTGTAAATTCAACTACACCCAAACAGCATTATCTAGCAATAAATAAAAGGCAGGCAATTGATTGCATCTTTCTAGATTTTTGCAAAGCATTTGACGTTGTGGCTCATGACCTTCTTATTACTGGCATACTACATGTGTGCCTACAAACTGAACAAAAATGTAATTACTACATAAATACGCGAATACCTGTCGCACAAACACGTATTCATCTATGGTTCTCAATGGCATTTCCTCTAAAGTCGCTGCGGTCACCTCTGAAGTGCCCCAGGGCTCTGTCTTGGGGCCTTCATATTATTTTTGTTGTACATAAATGACATCACTAGTGGAATCAGGTTATCTTTCTAGCTGTTTGCAGACTGTGTGGTGTATCGAGTTATTGATTGCGATTCTGATTTCTATGACCTTCAGAGTGATTTAGATAAAGTTTCTGCGTGGTGTACGAAATTGGAGATGTCTCTAAATGTTTTGAATTATTCAATCATCACCTTTACAAGGAAACACTCACATGGGGCATATGAGTACAAATTAAATAATGTTACGTTACGCATGGCTCCGGAATATAAATACTTAAGGGTTGTTGTTACTTCGGATATAAGGTGAAATAGGCATGTACAGGAAATAAGAAGAAAAGCAGCACGCAAATTAGGCTTCCTCCGTGGAAATTTCGGACAAATACCTAGTAACTTGAAAGAACGGCTGTATTTCACTCACATATGTTCGATACTTGAATACGCATTTGTCAGCTGGGATCCTCATAGTCTACAGTTAGCCAATTTACTAGAAGAAATTCAGAACAAGGCTGTTTAAATTACGACAAATACATCAGTGTTTCTGAAAGTACCGTATTTACTCGATTCTACCGCGCCCTCGATTGTAACGCGCACCCGATTTCCACCGCGAAAAAAAAAAAAAAAACGTAAGACATCGATTGCAACGCGCACCCATTTTTCTCGCTGGCCCGCACGATCACACCACTCGAAAAAAGAACTCTTTTCGGGAGCGTCTTCCATTTAAATATGAGGTACGGGCGAAGCTTGTGCCCATCTGACGTGTAACAGAGCATTGCCGTCACTGTAGTTTTACCGTGGACCGATGTCAGCACGCGAACTTGCTTTGCCCCCTTCTTCTCGACGGTTGTGGTGCCAGGCATGTCGAAGTAAAGAGGCATCTGATCGGCATTCCCGATTTGCCCAAGCATGTAGCTGTTGTTGCGCCGCAAGTTTAGGACGAACCTCTGAAAACTGTGAAGCTTTTACGTACTCCTCCGCAAAACTTTTCGCATATGCATGTTCCCCTTCGGAGGGAAAAGCCTTTCCTCTTCATAAAGTTAGTTAGGCAGCACCTGCTCGCTTTAAACTGGCTCCGCATTAGACCTTTTTTTAAGACTAATTGCATAGCCAGCACTTGGAGCAGTTCTGTCGTCACGGGCTGTGCCGCTCGCTGCTCAAGCACATACTTGCCGAGACGCTCTTTAATTTGCAGAAACCGACCCTGCTGTGGTCCACTGAAGCCTTTGGGTGAAGCTTTGCTGTCGACAATCTTCTGCTTTTGTTTCCTCCAGTCTCGCACGCACGTTTCGGGAACTCCGAACGACCGTGATGCGGCCCAATTTCCGTCCGTTTCTGCACACGCCCTGACTTTTCTTTTAAAAGCGGCATCGTGGTGCACTCGAGTTTTTGGAGTCGGCCCTTCCACGCCGTCGATGCTAATGCACTACCAGATGACGGACTCCTCAGCACACGTACGAAGTGCCGCACATAAGAAACACATAGGCAGAAATGGCCGACGCGCCATTCCGACGCACATAGGGGGCGGCCATTTTGGATTTGCCGATGGCAATAGATTGACCGTAATTTTTTTGTTCGAACTCGATTCTAACGCGCATGCGATTTATAAACTCGCTTAACCGGAAAAAAGATGCGCGTTAGATTCGAGTAATTACGGTAAGCGTTCACTTCATTGGCAAGACTTAAAGGGCAGGCGGAAAGCACCGAGAATCAAATTTTTTCACAGCATTTTCTATTCAAGAACTGGATTTGACAGAAACAAATATATTGCATTACGATCATATATTTCTTGTAGAAGGGACCATGCTTTGAAAGAGACTTTACGTTATTCTTTTTTTTTCGTAAGACTGCGAGGGATTGGAATGCTCTTTTGTCAAATATTGCAAAAGTTCAATGTCATGGTGATTTTTATCACGCTTTGTGTGCAGAAATGAATGACAATTGGATCTAGTGATGTATATACCACCCTGCTGTAATGCCTGCACAGACGATGCAGGTACTGAATAAATAAATGCATAAATAAATAACAAACCCTGATATAACAAAATGTTGGTTACAACCAAGTAACTGAAGAATATTCTTTCAGAACAGTGTTAAGAATCAACTTTCATAATGAATTTTCTGATACAGTTAAACCTGGATATAACGAAATTAATGAATTCCCAAAAAGATTTGTTACAAAGATTTTGTTATGTGCAGGTTCTGAACAAATATTTGTAATGTAAAAGCACAAAAAAAGGGAGATTGAAAGCAGAGCTAACGGAAAACACTTATTTAGCGGTAAAAAACTGCATTATTATTGTGATAGCAATTATATGGACACTTTCGGTGGGTTTTTGCTGTCGCCGCCATGTTCCGTAACAAGTCGATACTGTGCCCCCGTGCATCGTAACTACCACAACAGGTAAAAGCGCGAGCGCTGCTGAAGCAGAGATCAAATCAGTCGGCTCATCTCTATTGCCTGGAAGAGGCACAACATCCCCCGCGTGTTAGAACTGTCATCAAATGCTCAAACAGAAATGAAACCACCCATCTCGACATCTTAATAAAAAAAGAAAAAAAAAGCTAAGCAGAACATCATTGGGGTTCATGCCATGGGCGCGCAGCGAAACTGTGCACGTGCGCACAGTGTCGACAACGAAGAGCGAATGACTTGGATACCGCGGAAAACTAGTCGGTAAAGTGCCCTCCATGTGCAGGCTCATTCACTCCGAAGGTGGCGCGGCAAAGGGGGCTTTTCGAAGCGGCAAGGTGGCGAGTGCGTGAACTTGTTCAGACCACAAGTCTACTTCAAGCTGATCGCGGCAGAAGAGGCGGGCATCTTGCACTTTTGCGCACGTGCCGTGATCGCTATCACATGGCAATGCTGCTCTCAAAGGCACACGGCCGCGCCTCCAGAGCGTGGTGTTCTGATTGGCTGCGGAAAAGCGGCGAGCTTCAATGGGCAGCAAAAAATTGGTTGGGGAGCAATCGACTTTGCCGCCTAGTTTTTCCCCCGCTTTCCGCATTGCCACCTCGCCGCTTTGGCCGCTCTGTGTTCGGTGTGAATGAGCCTTAAAAGAGTAGCACTGCCAACGCGAAATTATTTTTATATGTTCTTGGTACTTGGTATGGAACTGGGTGGGGAAGGGGGGGCACATTTGTGCATGTGCACGCGGCGGCAGAAACGGCTCGTTGGGCATAGGTGCTCGCCTGCTTGCCTCACACTCACCTACGCGCTCACACTTAGATGTTTGTCACCGGGTTCACAAGCGCGCCGCTTTGCCGAGCCGCGGAAGATGCATGCTTGTACTAGAACCTTGATTGTCCGTGGGGAAAATTCATTATATCAAGGTTGTCTACTGCTGGGAAATAAGACTTCGTTGTAGTATCAAGAAATTTGTTATATGGAGGTTTTTTATAAGCAGGTTCAAATGTATAACGAATTTCTTTTTTGTATGATGCCACTTTGTTACTGTATATTGCCAATTATAAGTTCATGATTTTTTTCTTTTCGTAGAATGGTTTTGGGGGGTCGACCTATATGTGGAATCATATCGACTTGGAATCATAGTCTGCTTTTTTGAGGGGTCTGACGAATGGTCGTCGTCCTTGTATTCACTGCTAATCGACGCATCGATAACATCAGCCGCAGAGGCAATGGAGTATAAGGATCTGCTTTTTTAAGCGCGACATTTTTACAATCTGCGGCGATGATCACGAAACTACAGTCTAGCTATGGTGGCTAGTGGGGTCAGATGTCAGCACTGGCATGTCAAAGATACAGAATTTTTTATTGACCAATTGCCAACAGTATCATGGTTTTAATGGTAGTGCCACCACATCGGCCCATCTGTCGGGCAAGATCAGCAACAACACTGCCACTCGCTGCATATGGGTATAATAGGGCATTTAGCTTGTGAAGAAACACAACATGCGTTTATCGCTCACTAACAATGCAACATACGTTTATCTGTCACGAAAAACTCGAGATGCACGTCTCGCTTGCAAAAAACGTGACATTTATTGTTTGCGTTAGACGTGATAGACGACAAACGATACGATACATTCGCGAAACACGATACGTTATAAAGAGGTTGGAGTGTAGCTGCTATGACTTTTTGTCACATAAAAGTTCACTACATCCCTCGAGTCGTCGATGCCACAATGTGCTGCAAAAGGCCTTCCATCTTATCTTAACGGCTGAGACCGGTTAACTATTTTGTGACTTCTGGGCAATGACAGCAATGCCTTCACAGATAAGCGTTGAAAAATAGTGAAGGCAACTGACGACCGGCGAACTTGCCATCGCCAACAACCTTTCAGTCACCGGCAGCTATCTGCTTGGCTGTGCATGCGATGTAAACTGTGTGAAATGATGTCGGTACCAGTGCCCCATGCTGCCGTTCGAAAGTTTGTCGCTGCCACGTCATGCAAGACCGCTTCAAAGTGTGAGTCACTTTGCCTAGAACCCAAAGTAGCTCATTGGTTTACTGTGGCACAGTCACCGAGAAGCGTCTGTGCACTTATATGTTTTATTAGGCGACATCCCAAGCGCGCTGCGCATGAATGAGCAATTCACTCACCGTACCCGCGCACTGTCCAGAATGAATCTGGCACAAAGAACGCACAAATGCACCCAAACGGTAGTATACTGCAAGTGACTAACTCGCGACGGCATGTGCCAAGTAGGAAACGCGCTGAACCAAACTAGCCAGGGATGTTTGGCTACACAATGGTCCAGAACTTTAGGGAAACAGTATCAATAAATTGCAAAAATGGTTCAATTCACGTGTAAGCACGCAGCGGTCGTTCCAAGATGCGAGAAGGCTTAACATTTGTCGCCGAGCTTCGACAAAAGATGCACAGGAACAAAGATCGGCGTGGTCGCTACGTGCACGTTTTTAGAGTTAGTCCAAATACAATGAACTACTGATAAAATGACCACTTTTTGCGGCACTTTCGTGTTAATCGTATTTGCATTCCGTCGCTGCTCTTGTGCTAACTCTGCTAACCGATATGATCATCTTATTGAGAAAGTTACAATAAAACCTCGGTGACACGGTCTCAGCTCGTACGAACTTCGGGGTGATACGAATTTTTCTGTGGTCCCGGGCAAGACCCATTGCCCTGCAATACAATGGAGTACGGTTGTTGCTAACCGATTTTCCCCCGTGTCGTTTGATACAAACATAAGTTACTGCCCAGCTAAAAAGATGTGCTCCCCGCACTGTCACTGTAGAGGCGACAAACAGGGGCGGGCCTATGGACCCAAGCGCGGGCATGCACGCAGCGCCGCCAGTTCATCAAAATCACGGTGACAGTGATCAGAGTAAATCTCGAGTGACGCATCGTAGCCGTAAAAAAGAGCAGCAGTTCTAAAATTGTTTAGCCATCATCTTTCGCGTGCAAGGCACTCCTTACATCACTTGCACCACCGTACTCTGATGTGTTAAATACGCAGGGGCCAAAAGCTGTTGCGAGTCACAACACACCTGGTTCATTAATTACACACCCGAGCAGTAGTCTTATATTTTTGAGTGCAAGTGTGATCATTGACGTCTAAAAACTTCGTTGGAAACCATTCAGAGCCGTTCGTGACGTCGCTGCGGCCCTGAGAAACAATAAGTGAAAACTTACACCAGCTTTCTTTTGTCGCATGCTAATTTTCTTCATTTTCTGATGATACAAATTTCAGATATGAATATTTGTAGTGACCCCGCGAAATTCGTATCACCGAGGTTTCACCGTAGCTTTTTTTAGACGTCTGTTTTGTGCATGAAAGGAAGCAGAACGATGAGTTGTGAGAAATTGGAGGTTTGTACCCTTCACCTGTTGGCTGCAATTGGTCCACACTTAATGTATTGCTGCCAGCCTCACAAATGCAGTTTTTTTTTCTGAATAAATTTTGCTTTGTGTTGCTTCTCAATTTTTTGGCAGAGCGTGCCTCCCCGAATCAAACACCTGTGCGTCAACACTGGTCACCTCAAGAAAGCAGCTCGTCACCGTATCGTTGTGGCTACGGTGGTGACAGCAGGCGCCCTGTATGGTCTGGGACTCCCACCCGATCACTTTACCCATGGCTTCTTGGACGAGGTGAGCAGATTAGTAGCTGCTGTCTACCTTTACTCTTCCTCCTTTCTAGCTTGCTAGTATTGCCGCTTCACTTGTGTTATTTGCTGCACTCTTCTAGTTTTTATTCTTAGTTTTGTCCTCTTAGCCCTGTCTTCTTCCGACATCAAGATGGCTTATAAAATGCGAAACGCCTGTTGTGTTGTACTATGTATATTTGATGGAGTCTTAGGCATTTCAAAACTCATTCAGAAAGTATTTATTTGTTCTGCAACTTCAAGATTTTCACGACTCTGAAGACGCAAGGAAGATTCATTATTTTGAAATAAATGTGCTCGGTAACGCAAAAATCCTGTTGCTACCAGTAATCAATACTTGTCACGGGCGTGGGTCTCGCTGCAAGCCGATATCGGTTAGGAAATGTTTGTTTTCTCACCGTTGATAGAGGTTCGCCTGTACAGAGGCTTAAGTGTTTCCCTTTGCAGGCAGGACAAGCAACCGAGCCAGAGACCCTAGTGGTAGCAGGCTTAGTATGCTTGGCCGGAGGAAGCCTCGTGCTGGGCGGGGACCCCATGCAACTGGGTCCGGTAGTTCGATCGCGGCTGGCTGTCAAGGGAGGCCTCGGAGAGTCCCTGCTCCACCGCCTCCTGCTCAGCGAGAACGGTGCAGGCGACCCAAAGCAGCTCAGTTGTCTTCCTGTCACACGGCTCCGAAACAGGTACAGACTTGTTGGAAATATCCATTATTTCCTAGTTCCCAGCTGCAAGTTGACCCTATAATAACATATTGTAACATTCTCTTGGCGTAAACATTATGCGCCCTTACGGAGGGTGAGTAGGTGCTGTTCCTTTGGTCGTATGCCTGTGATTTTTTTGCTCAGATAGCTTGCACCTGACATCTTGAATAGAATTTTTGAACATACTGGCACTCCAGGATGGCATCTTTGATCACAAATGACCTGCTTCAGTGTAATTACAACATTGAAGAATGCCTTTGTGCATGGAAAAAAGAAACAACGAAAGAACCTGCACTGTTTTGACAACCACGTCTTTCCATACTCCTACATGGTGCTTTCAGTAACGTCGGTATGGCAGTGTAGGCAATCTATGTATCTATCTTTCGATTCATTCTCGTGCTGCTTCTCTGCTCTTCATATCAGTCCAGCATCTAGCAGGGCTTTCTGTCCCATAAATAGCCAGCTGTTTGTAGGTATTTTCACTATGTTTATTGGATAGTGTTTTTGCATCAGTTGAGTGTAGTCCGTATTGTCCCATTCTTGCGATGCAAGCAGATACATACCATCTTTTATGGACATGTAAAGGGTTGCAGCCAGAACACTCCCGTCACCTCGCTCAAGCCGGCCTTCGCTACAGCGACACAGCCAGTTACAACCGCTGGATACATGAAAACATATTCCACAAGACACTACTTCACTTCATGCACAACACCGGCCTGACAGCACATATTTAACAGAAATATTATGCCTTAAAGGCAAGTTTTTGTCGCAATAAAAAAAAAAGAGTGTGGTTAGAGTGAGTACTAGTATAAATATTATGGAATAATACTGAAGTGAAGGGCTTTAGTAGCGAGCTTTGCACAAAACCTTGATACAATTGCCTCATGATGAGAAATTGAATTTTTGCTCACCAAAAAAAAAGCAGTTTAATCTATGGAGTAAGTTTAGTTTCCAAGTACTGCTGTGCTATTTTTATCAAGATCAACACCTATATGTTAATATGTATAAGTGGGGTAAATATGCAAACCCTGTTCTGTTGTAATTGTGGGTATAGATTATATGGTGCCATATTATAGCACACATGTGCAATTCACTCAAAAATTTCAAAAAATATTTTGTAATACGAGTGATAGGCAAAATTCTCCTTGATTGCAAATGGGTGTCTTGAAGCGCCAGTTGATACATCATACTGCGAGGAAACAATATAGGAAACTTTCATGTTCATTTTGAAAGCTGTGAATACTAAAGTTTGAGTTGAAGCAAATATTTAATATTTTGTAACATAAAATGTATGTAGAGAACTCACGTGTCCTGCTCTTATTTTGCCATTCATTTAAGAACGTAAGTACGAAAAATTGAGATTGCTCATAAGAGTAGACATACTTAAGAATGAAGAGGTCAAAGTAGGCAGAATTTGAGACATTGCATCTTCATGTTTGCAATAATGAACTGTGTATTTTCATCAATGTTATTCACACTTCCTCTTATCAAGCGGTCATGTTTCACTTTGGTCAAGTTTGCCATCATCAGCTATTATCAAGCTTCTGATCGCAAACTACACTTCTGGCCGATAGCAGTCTGGCTGTCTGCCATTTAAAAAATTCTAGCTGCATATATCAGGTTGGCAGCCTTGTAGTGAAGTAAGCTCTCAATCGATTGAAATGCCCTTATTAAGCATGAAATGACCACCTCTCGTATAATTGGTTTCGTACTTGAATTCTGCAGCCCTGTTCATACTTGAATTCTGCAGCCCAACACAAGACTAGTGTTGAAATGGAACATATTTTTACTGTCTTTCAGGTTCTGTTTAACAAGAGTCTACTCTAGTGTTACTAGATTTTATAAAATTGTTACATTATTTGAAAATTGTTGAGGTTGTGCTGTTATTTTTTCCGTTTTCTGTGCTGGAATGTTCGAGTGAATTTGAAGGCCAATCTTTTCGTACGCAGCTACCGCTGTGCGCAGTCCCTGCTGGAGCCTTACTCCAGGCTCTTCTACGACAGCCAGCTTCGAAGCTGTGTTGAAAACAAAGACCGAGGAGCACTGCCCGACTTCCCAGTGTTCTTTCACGGCGTGCGAGGCCGTGCGCAGAAGGAGGGCAGCTGCCCGTCTTGGTGAGTGAAGTGCAAGTGCCTTGATAATGCCCTTGGTTGCTTGTTCGCTGTTAACTTGGATAAGAAGAGTTGTCCGTCTCTAAATTTATGCTATTTCATTGTTATTCGAGCTGTTATTGCTAACCAGAAGCTCGCCTTGAGCCGTTGCTCCAATGTGTGCCAAGCCAAAGGAAAAAGGAGGCTGTTGATTGGAAGCTGTTGGCAATACACTTTCGTTTTCACGTGCAGGCAATTTTTGGGCTCTATTTGTCGGTAGAAAGATGCAAGTTTGAAAAGACGCCCTTGCACCCCCTTCTAATTAGTAATGCTGCCATTAGCTGCCACTGGCAGGAATAGTTGAATCTACCTTGCTTGCTGAGGCACAAGGTCGTGCTGTGGGCTTATTCAGGCAGTCTGTACCTGTTGTTTGGGCAAGGCTGAGTGTCACTGCCTATAATCTTAGTTTTATTGTTATACGATGGCCAGATTATATGAAGGTTATATGTGGTCCCCTGAAAGTTGTATAATCGGTGTTCCACCGTATTTGCAACTGGGTTAGAGAGCTAAAAAACAATTCTTCATTGTTCTAACATTTATGCTTGGCCACCGAGTCCCAAAAGCAGGCCGCTCTGTCCCCCACTCTTTCTTGCTGGTGGCTTCGTCTGGTGCAGCCTGGTCATAATCCCATTCACAGGCACAATGCACACGCGTCGCAAATATCATAAAGAAAGTTGGTGTAGGTTGCAAAGATTGAAATTGCAACACTTTGCAAGCAAGTGCACTGACAATAGGTGACACTTCTGTAAACAAGTCTTTAGCAAATGAGCTGCTTACAGCGACAAGGTAAGAATATGCAAAGTGAACCCGTTTATAGGACAACTCTGTACAAGTTCTGGAACTTCATAGCTGGAGATGTGCGTAGCAAATCCCATTTTTATCTGCGCTGCATCGACTGACGATACTTTCCTTGACAGGTTCAACCCATCAGAGGTGGTGCAGGTGATACGCTATCTCCAAAGGGCATTTGGCCCTTGGGGCCTGCTGCCCGACCAGGTCGGTGTAGTCACGCCATATCGGAAGCAGGCACAGAAGTTGCGCTGTCTCATGGAATCTCTCGATCTGCCCCGCTGCAAGCTTGGTTCGGCCGAGGAGTTTCAGGGACAAGAGCGCAACCTCATCATCGTGTCAACGGTTGGTACAACTCTCTGCTATTGTCCTTGCTTTCTTTTGTTGATTGCCACGAAGGATGAGTGCACTTCGTAGTGCACAATGCCGAAAAAGTGGGTACATGTATATAATAAAAAGAGTTGATAAGATCGTAATTTTTGTCTTCATCTTCTCTTTAATTAGCTTTACTGAAAGCTTGGCTACACAACAAAGTCATACTTGCAGTAGAAAACTTGTTATTTCGATAACTGTGTTAAAGCAAGGTTTCTTTAGCTCTGAAGAAAAAGAACCTTTTTTTTTGTTATCTTTGAATTCATCTTAGAGAAATGGAGTTGGGGCTGTGTGAGTCTAGCGTTTGTCTACCAAATCTGCTGTGATAATCACATGGGTGCATTCAGAATGTTATTTCATGAAGTACTATTTTATTCAACCAGTATTCTGTTTATTTGCTACGAAAATAATCACTGAACAAGTTTTTTCAGAATGTTCAACAGTACGATGACATTATTTTTGCATCATCAACTGAAATAGGGAGTGCTCCTGAAATCTCTGGTGTCATGAAGTTTGCAATTAATTAAAATAATTTCTAGCTCTTCACAAGAGCCCCAAAATAATTATTAATGTCCTTGAATGTAAATTATACTTGCTTCACCTTCAGGATGTAAAGTTAGCTGCTTGGGATTGCTCCAAAATGAAAAATTTGCTGCTTCAAAGTACTCCAAAATAGAAAATTTTGCGGCTCCGAAGTGCTCTCAAATGCAAACTTTGCTGCTCCAAAAAAGCAAACCTCGGTAGCATCACTGTAAAGTGTAAATATGTTTTATAATATGTAATCATTGAAATGATTGTTTAGTGCTCGAAAAGTTTGCTATATTCAACTCTATTCACATCTAAGACTATTCAAAGCTTCCTTGGTTCGGCCTTAAAAATCGAATTATTCATGCACTCCTATGAAGTCTGCTTTTTGCGATATGGTATGACTGTTGGTTCTGTCGCATGCTTAAGAGCTCTTGAACATCTGCGGGGTCTCGATATGGCGAGTGCTACCACGCTCTTTGAGTGAACAGAGACAGCAGACACGATCGGCACAAACCAAGCCAACAGACATTTATTTAACTGCTTTTTAATTGACAATATCGTCCGCCAAATTGTTATAATATCAATCGTGATCAACACGCTAAAACGTCCTTACACAATATTGCCATACACACCAAAACATGACAAACACAATAACACACCCAAGGCGGCGTCTCCAGCGCTTGACTCACCACAAGGGCCCTTGGCAAACGGCCCGCGGTGCAGCGCACCGGGGCCTCCCCGCGAGAGACAACCGTTCGCGCTTAACGCCACTAGAGAAAGAAACTCACTCCCCTGTCTCTGCCGCCACCAAGGCTTGCCTGCTGCCAGGTGTCACCGCCGGCGCTACCGCTCTAACAACCATGATGATGATAGCGGTGATCTACGCTCGCAAACACAATGCCACCTACCGTGTGATAGTTGCGACTCCTGAATGCGGCTTGTGCGCAAGACACGTACCCCACGAGGCGCAAACAACTTTATACAGGGCGTGTCATCGCCCCCAAATTTTCTCAACTTTAATTCAAATCCGAAAAGAGAAGAAATCCACTACACAAGCTCTAACATGACAACCCATGTCCCTACATAATGTCCGTGCACGACGACACCGCCGCGGGTTGACACTGCTGCACTGTCCGACTCGACGACTTTATCTCAGTACCGGTCCCTCAACAGCAAGTTTGCCGCGATGAACCGTCACTCGCGCCGACACGTCTTCCGGTTGTGACCAGTACTCACGAGAGCGCCATACTGCAAGCAGTTGCGCAAGTTCCAGGCATCTTCATCCCCCAACCTCACGACCGTATTCCTGGCCAGCAGCGCTGACGATGTGTAGAAGACAGCCAGCCGCGGGTCACTCCATTCCCGCTGCGTACATTCCAAAACACTTGACAGAAACAATGGAGCAGGGCCTAGGGAAGGGAACTTCGGGCTTTTCGCCCACATGGTACGATGGTCAGTACTGCTAGCTAATACACCAGCGGCGGCCAAGACGCCCAGCTCAAAAATAAAACAAAAGTCACTTTTCCTAATTTATGCATCACAAGATAAAAAGTGAGGGAAGCAGAGTGCAACACCTTGATGCCACAATCTACCTAGTTGTGCCACGTGCGACATGCGGCTGTGCAAAGCCTTAGGCCTAACGAGTCACTTGACAGCAACCGGCATTCACCCAGCACCCAGCCTAGGCACAGAAGAGGCAGCCGCAAAGAGCCATCCACTCTGTAAGGTGGCCCTATCGCTCACCGCACACAGCAGCTTACCGATCGGCGCCCACCGTCCCGGACGGTGTCACGACGCTTGGGCATCGAGCCACAATACCAGACAGCAACGATGCCCGGCTCCTTGAGCCGAAAGAGATAGAAGAAGCTATTTACAGAAAATCGGAAAACCCACGAGGCGTCCGTGCTGACTCGCTTCGAGCCTGGTCTACAATCTACATGCTATAAGCTTTGCTCACCCCAGGATGGAGACCGCATGGCTCTCGTCCCAACTCAACATTCTTGCAAACCAACAACAACAACAACAACATAATAAAAAAAACACTTGCGAGCAGAAAAAAATGAAAACTCAACATACTGACAAGTTTAAACACGTCGCAAAAACCAATCTCCTCGCTCTCAACAAAGCCCACCGCCGACGCTAGCAAAGAAGTTCCCCTAGGCCTACTCTGCCCCGGCTCTAACAAAAGCTTGTACCGAATCGCGAAAACTGTCATCTGATGCTCCAAGAGCTTCACGTTGGGTGGCCAGTCTGGGGTCTCGTTGTGAGAGACAGCACCACCGCGCTCTTGGAGTGGACGGACACAGCAGACTCGGTCAGTCCAAACCAAACAAGAAATGCATTTATTTAACTACTTTTGAGCGGCGATATCGTCAGCTGTATTATTGATAACATTAATTGTGATCCACTCGCTAAACAACCTCGCACAAAATTACACAGCACTCAACAACATAACAAACACAATAACACACCCAAGGCGGCATCGCCAGCGTTTGACTTACCACAAGGGCCCACCGCACACAGACCACGGTGTCGTCTACGGCAGACCCATGCTAGAGACAACCGTTCGCACCAACCGCCACCAGCCGAAGAGAGACCAGCTTATTTCTTGCACGCCGCCACTAAGGCTTCCCGCCAGGCGTCGCCGCCAGCGCTATTTCTAACCATGATGATGGTGGTGGCAATAATGATGATGATCATCATCATCATTAATGATGATTTGTGGCTTTGCCCTTTATAACGGGTGAACACATATATGTTGTGTTCCAGCTTAGGTATATGAAGAAAAGGGGAAAAAAATCTGAATCACTAAGAGGAGTTCACTTTTGGCACCACTTCCACCACTGTTGGAGCCTTGTCTTTGTGGTGGAAACTGCTTTTGCATTCCTGGCCGCCAAGGCCAGCGCCTGAGGTAGTGTAGTGGCCTCTGGCGGGCAGGGTGAGAGTTTTTGGCATTTTAGCACCAAGTGCTCAACTGTCTCCTGTTCCGCTCCGCACACTCTGCATAGGGTCGAGTGGATGTTTGGGTCGAAGTGGCTGTGGTATGTGTGCGTGCGAAGCGCTCCTGCGTGCACTTTGAACAGTAGCCCACTTCCACCACTGTTGTCATAGACAGATATCGGGGCAATAGCCTCTTTGTATGTACGATACAGCTGAAGTGTACTATTCTGCTGCATCGAGATTTCCCATTGCGCATTCTCCACTTCGCGTATCCGTTTCCGGACTGCTGCGGAAAACTTGTGCTCCGTGGTCTCGATTGTTGAGAGATGCAACATGTCGTACTTGCGTCGCAGAGAGTAGACTCTGTTCGACCACTGTGTCCTCAGTCCCACGAAGGGCAGGTAGCGGAACATGCGACGGGCCCACCGCTGATCATTCATGATGCGTAGGCGCCCTTCATAAATGATCTTGCTCGTGGCTTCCCGCACCCCATACGTAGACCAACCCATGTCCGCCTGGATGGCCTCAACTGCAACCCTTCCATGGCAGCCCAATGCCAACCGGCCCACCTCCCTTATAAAATAAATGCTCACGAGCACAATGCCACCTACCGCCCACTAGGTGTAACCCGAAATGCGGCTTCTGCGCGAGACACGTGCGCCACACGGCGCAAACAACTGTACAGGGGTGTCAGCACCCCCACACATTTGTAGAGTTTAGCTGCAGCAGTGACGCTCTCAATCTATGCTTTTACTGAGGATGTGTGATCCCTTTTCTCTGCAGCATGGATCAATGAATTGACAAATGCTACCAAGATAATCTCGATGTTATAAATGTGTCTTCAAGTGCGTGGTTCTTCTATTCAAGCAATAAGCTTTCTAAAGTTATTCTGTTTTATTGGTTACTATCATATGTTGCTTCTGTTCAATTTTATTCTTCCCCTCATCAGGTCCGAGGGAGTGAGGCTCTTGTTCCATCAGCGGATGGCAGCAGCAGCAGCCAAAACCTGGGCTTCATCTTCTGTGCCAGGCGCTTCAACGTGGCCATCAGCCGAGCCAGTGCCATGCTTGTGGTTGTGGGCAACCCTGACATCCTCACACTGGTAGGGTGGCCTTGCAGAGTGGCACCTTTGGAACTCCGCTTTTGTTGTAATGTAGGATTTCCTGCTATAGTGACTTGGAGGTGGTGGAATTGCCAGTGTGTGTGCATGCCTTAGTGCACATTCTTTAATTTTAGAAATTACAGTTTAGGGGCCTTTGAGGCCTTTTACTCAGTGTCGTCGAGCACGTCCGTCTAGCACAATGACTGTGCATTATTTTCTAAGCTGCCCTCACCTCTATTTCTTTTGTAATGGAGTTACTGCATATATTAGATCACATCATTATATATTTTCCAATGCTTCGCGTATAGATCTGCCAAACAGCTGTGCCACTACTATTTGTGACGGCTTCTGTGACACGTGTACAGATTAACTTTCCTCAAAAAAAAAAAAACATCAAGGCTTCACTTTATTGTCTAAGGAGACTGCACTGTACGAAATAGCTTTCATCGTCATAGATACGCTCCCTACTGGCGGCAAGTCGTCTTTTCTCCCACTTTGCTTTCTTTGAATTCATATCGTAATTACTTTAACTACTACATTAAGATTACAACGAATGTTGCCTAATTATCCTGAGGTTCATTGTTTGTGTGTTTCATTAGGTTGTGCTCGACAATGATGATCCCATATTATAGAGTGCATATTAAAATGCAATCTTTTCCTTCTTTTTTCTAGGATACGAATTGGAAGTCCCTAATTGACTACTGCTCAACACACAAGACTTGTTATGGTCTGGCTGCTGAGACGATGGTACCATCATGTTGAAGTGCCTCAAGACAGTTATATGCATTGCTGTGATATGATGATCTTTGCCAATCGTAATTTTTTGTGTAAATCATTTTTTCGAAGTTTCGTAATGTTATTCCTTTTTCGTACATGAGCGAATGTGCGGGTATTCATGATTGTGTGTTTTGATTATTGCGTGTATAGTAGGCTTGTATAAATATTTTCATATGTGATTTAATGTTTCGCTATTAGATTTCTTTTCAACCATCTTGGTTTCTTTAACGTGCACTGACATCGCGAACGGTGCAGGAGCCTCTAGCATTTCGCTTTCATTGAAAGAATGCTGCAGCAAGAATAAAACTTCGAATCTTTCAGGTTTGTAGATGACCTCGTGCTTTCAAATATTCTATTGTGTTAAATTAAAAAAGTAATTTTGCGAACTGCGTGCCCACAACCATAAGTGTTCTTCAGCAGCAGTGCACACGAATCATCATGCAGGAAACAAGAACCACTGACACACAATTCAAACGCCTTTACTCTTGAATCTGCCATAGAGTACTATTTTCATACTTCATAAGCCTGATTTGCTATTTGCACTGTCATCAAGCCACTTTTCATGGCAAAGTTTATGCATTACCCACACCCAGATTTAAAGGAGCACTGACATCAAATTTCAAAATCAAGATGTGCCCTTCATTCTGATGCTCAGTATGTGCAGGCCCTCTTGGTCAAACTTGAATTGCGTCCGTCGTCAATAGCGGGCAAAATTTTAACGGGAAATGGAGTGTCTTACGGCATTGGCACTAGTGCTAAGTGTTCGGTGCAATGCACTTCACACATACCATCCTGAAAAATAAGCTAGCAGCGATGACTCGTACGATCCGAGTGTTCTTACCGTGGCGTCGACTGGCGCTGAAGCCTGCTAATGCACTCACACTTCATGTATGATCTTCGTCGCACTGCTTTGAATAAAGTGAAGTTAAAATATGCAAATCACCTATAAAAAAACAGCAAAAGAAAAGATCATGATTCAACGTGTGCTCCTCACTTGACATGTCTGCGGAACCCTTGAGTTGCACTCATCTGGTCAGAAGCGCAAAAGAAGTGCAGTGGTGTCTTTTCATTATGTGTATGTTACACGCCAACACGACCACAAGATATTAAGGTGGAGTAGTGCATAGAGGGTTATCATCGCTAACAAGTGACATGCCGGTATAATTAATAATGAATTTTAGTTCGTAAACTTCCTTGCGTCCACATAATACCGAGTTTTTTCACCACAACTGTGGGAGGCCGGATAGGTGGGGCCATCTGGAGGTGCAAAGTAAAACCTGGCAAGCAGAGAACGTATTCTATTTCTGCGCTGGTGGGCCTTCCCTCTACCGACATTCCATTGACAGAGTATGCCTGAATGCTGCGCAGGCCAAAACTTCCCAATATAGCTAATTGAAACACACACACGAGCATGGCCGAAGCATGCATCCTTGGGCACCTCCTCATTGCTGCTTAGAACGGCATCTATTCTGGAATCGCTGTTTTAAGGACTGATCAAAGCGAAAATTATTTGCAATGTCGCGAATCGCAGCGACCCTAGTCAACATTTTGTATGGCAGCTATGACAATGCAGGTGACAAGGCATGACTGTATGTGCACCTAGCAGATGAACTGTGGCGCAATCTGCAGGTAACTGCGAAAACTGGTAGCGCTTGCAGCGCTAAAAATAGTGGGATTGTCGGCAGTTTTGAATGGTGCTAGATACCAGCAATACAAATCCATAAAATTGATAGTTCATTTCCGTTTTAGGTGGCGAATCGCTACTAGGGGGTCGATAGCTATTTCGTTGATTCAAAAATATTGACATGAGTATATTTGATATCAGTGCTCCTTTACAGAAATATTGATGTAAGAAGTTTTAGACCTCTCCTTGTTTCACCATGAATTAACTGGGTAAAGTAACATTCAAGACACTGTGTCTGGCTTGATTTCTCAGATTACATTTTTTTGTGCACTATTGGATAAGAATGGTTGCCATGTATGTAATTCAGCTGAAATGTAACCCTTACTCTCACCTTTGCCAGTGGGGACGGTTTTTTGTATTTCTGAGGTATGTACAAGCTGCCGCATATAGGCATACACCGAAGAACTGAGGGCAAAAGTCTGCAGAAAATGCCTTGTGCTGCTAGAGTTGTACAGAATGATGAATTTGCATATTTGCATGAAAATAAAAATGGTGGAACTTTGGTGTATATGTGGAACGGTAGAACTTTGGTGTTTGTGTGACTCCTAAAACAATGATAGAAGGGGCGGTTGTGTTGCAAGCATATGTTGTGTTAAAGCATATGCATCAAGTTCACAAGATCGCTGAGCAATAAAGGTTGTTTCTTAGTTTCCGAGTTACTAGTTCCAAGATTTTGCATAGTGCAAGACTGGTTGAACCTGTCCTGTTGGCAGTTGGTATTTTTGTTATAGCCTGAGAAGTTACGCAAGTAATTTACTATTTGGTATAACAATTGCAGCCAGAACTGGAAGTACGATTCACCTTGGGCCTGCACCACCATTACATTTGATTTTGGGCAAGAAACATTTTTGCACCACATATTTAAGCTGTTGAATCAATACAGAATGACATCTTCACCATTCCCTAATCCTTTTCTATTTAGAATTGTTTGCTCGTTTGCCCAACTTTGTTGACGATTAATTGTGCCTTGTACATGTGTGTTGTACCTTGCCTCTCCTGCTTGGGCCAAATGGCCTGCACTACGATGTAAAAAATAGACCAAGACTAAATGGATTTATTTTTACATAGAATATTTGTTGAGAAATATAGTGCTGCTCGTTATTAAAAAGTATGTAAATGGAATTGAGTGTGTATTTGTTCGCCAGAAATGGCACACTGTACCTATGTTCTTCTTTCTCCCTGGTATTTGGTCGCCAGAAATGGCACACTGTACCTAATGTTCATCTTTCTCTCTGGGTGTCTTGACTAAATTCAGAAACATGACCATACCAAGAAAACCTCAGATACCTATTTAACTAGCCACAATAAGTCTGATACAACAACAGTAAATATCTGACATTTCACTGCTGTCTGATACACTTTATGCATAAACTTGTATGTACCCTGCACTCAACTGTGTCCGGTTTACTTGCTCGTACGGTACGTAAATCAACAGCGAAGTACTTACGGCAGCTGTGATACGATGTGCTGTTATGCTCATTCTTGCGTGCCCAAGCGCAAATCCTGGTGGTTTCCAGTTACGGCGCCTATAGCGTACTTCGGAAACGAATAAAATTTTGCGGGTAGCGTGTTCAGAATCTTCACAAGCTGCCGTCACGAGTTGCAGACGAACGCGATCGACGTCCCTCTGGCGACGGTAATGCGCAGGCGACCCACTTCCGTCGTCTGTTTTTCCGCATTGTTTTGTTTGTTTTCCGCCAGGCCGCTGGGGTGTGTTTGTGGCAACGTCCTGAACAGGTGTTTCGGGCCATCCAGTCTGCGCCTTGCCGAAGTGCACTTCGGAACATTGTTGCAAAGTGTCTGTGATATGAACCAGTTCCTATGACGCCTGCTGCTGTATACAAGCCCGCTGCTCGCCGTATTTACAGGCAGCGTTCCAGAGAGTCAAGGTTTCGCCGTTTTGTGGTTGTTCGTCCGTGGACTTGAGCGCGTATGCCTTATAGGTTGCCCCTCCTTGGCGTTGCCGAGGCTGCACTGATAACGAGGAAAATAAACTGTTCGAGTCCGAGTGATCAGAGATAACGCGTGATGCTTAGTGTCGACGCCGTCCAGGTAGAACCGTATCTGTGAGTGGGAAGCGGCGTTGGTTCGAAATGGGTAAGTTTGGTGCATATAACGCGCTGTTTACCCCGCGTTGCTGCGTCCGAAATAACGATTATGGAAACTTGCTAGTGCGTCGCGCGTCAATTTCGAACTGTGACGGAACGCGCCGATTTAACGGCTGCTGGTCAGCTGCAACGCGCCCGCATCCGCTACGTCATGCGCGCCCTTGTCCCGGGGGTGCAGGGGGGATTCCTGTGGGGCGCGCAGTGGGGCGTGTACGTGGACGCATGGGCTCGGGGAGTGGTGGTGAGGAGGTGGCGTGCCAAGTGGCCTGTGAAACCAAGCGCGTGCTGTGGTGGTGCTGCATGCTCCGAAGTTTATTCGCATGCCCGCGGGTGTTGCCTAACCGTGACGGAAACGTGAATCGACGATGACATACAGCAGGAAGAGTTACTCGTACTCGAGCATATCGAGGGACAAGAAGTGTTGCTCCTGTACGGCGATCGGTGAGCTTGTTTTGTTGACACCGTGTAGGCCTACGCGCCCCGAACGGGAACCCTTTCTCAGCTCGATTCAAGGTGCCGCCGTGAAAGGGCTTTTGTAAAGGCAGTTAGCGATCTAAACGTGACTGGTCGTTTTGAAAGATTACAGTGTTTGTCAACGGGACTCGCTGGGACTTGCTTAACGGGTTTGACTTAAACCGCGAAGGGTCATTGGCGGGCAGCTTTGATGGCGCTTCGATTGATTGGCCCATTCGTCCAGTGCCGCTTTGTTTCCCCTTCGAGTTGCAACTCGCGTTTACGTCATCGGCCAAATATGATTCTTCGCGCGCATAGCAGAAATGAAAGACAAAACCGCACGGCTGGCGATCCTGCGCGCGGCCCATTTTAGTCGAGGGAAACTTTGGTAGGAGGGTAAAAGCGCCAAGAACCCTGCCGATGTCTTCTCCGTTGGCTTCGTTCATACTTTTCAACCGCGGCCAGAAGGCTTTTGAAATGATCGATGACGACACGCATGTGTGTGTGCTAAAGACCCGTTTGAACGCTTCTCGGCGTGTTTTTCTGTATCTTTGTAAAGAAAAAGGCAACGCAGGTAATGCTTTTATTTTGGTTTAGGAACGTGCAGCGCATTCATAAAGCGATGTGGCCAATAAAGGGGTTTCGGTAATTACGTATGGTAGTTACGTATGCACTCACCGCTAGCCCTCTGATATGTCGGAAAACAATGTTCATCTGTGTACTATCAACGTGCTTTTATCAATGTGCTATTGATGATCATCATCGATAGCACATTCATAAAACACCACCTTAAAAAGACGATTATAACCCATCCCCGCCTTGCGAAACCAAAGGAATACTGGAGCGTTCAGCTAGGTAATCTGCATTAAAAGTGTCCTTCAACATTTCAAAAAAGTAATTTCATCACATAAAAAATATAGCCAAGTGGTATTACTATTGAAAACTAACAGCAGCATGACACAATGATATAATGTGCATTAATAGTGTCTTTTGACACTACACAAAAGTTATATGTCACGTTGGGTATATAGCCAATTGATATCAAAGTTTTTGAAAACTATAGGCACATGAAATGGCTAAATAATGTGCATTAAAAGTGTCCTTTGACATTTTGCATCATCATGTTAGGTATATAGCCACTAAAACACCATGTTAGGTATATAGCCACTAAAAACAGCATCACACAGCCAAATAATGTGCATGAAAGTGTTCTTTGACATTTCCAGAAAGTAGTTACACACCACTGATATACTTTTTAGTGTAAAAGGACACCGCAAGAAAGAGGGCGGGATGAAGCGCTACTTTAAACTGACATGATTTATTACGTCTATTCACCCTCTATACCAACCAGATACCTGTAGGACATGCGTGATGCACGACACGCATACAACCACCACAACTTGTCACCTGAGCACACTCATGATGGTGCATAAATCATGTCAGTTGTGAGTGGTGCTCTGTCTTGTGGTGGAACAGAATGTTTTTCCCATTGCACAAAGGTAGAGAAATCTGTATGATATAGGCTAACTGCTGGTGCATAAATTGTCAGTATTCTGTGTGCTTGGGGCAACTCAAAGTGCCCACAAATGGTGGCCACGCTTACTCTGATCCTTAAATGGAAATACTATTAACTCCCATTCCTTGCCGTGATTTTTATATCTGCCTGTTGTAGACTACTTAGTGCTGTGCCAGTACTGTGTCGATGAAATGATTGTCACATTTTATGACATTTCAAGTGGCTTGTTCTTGTTTGAGTTTGTTCTTGCATATTTATGATGGTAATGACGGTGCATTTCAAAATTTGCTGTGTAGGTTGCCGGCGGTCATGTCTGCGCTGTCTTGCCCGAGTGCCCTTTGCCACCCTGGTGGCCACTGTCATGTGCGTTGCGGGGGTGGTGATATTTCTTGGCGCTGTGCTGCGCGCAGTAGACTCCACAATACGAATGCTGGAGGTTGTCTTTGAGCGCCGCTCTCCGTATGGGTGAGTTGCCCGAGCAGTTTGCCACTTTCAGCTTGGTGCCTGCTTATAGTATTCAAGACAGCATTAGTATCTGGTAATACTGTATATTACACGAGTTTTAAAAAATGCCCCTTATCTTCTAAATATTGGGAAAACTGATAGCAAACGTAATATATAAGGTGTTCAAATGAAAAAGCAGGTAGCGACACTGTTGGAAGAAATGAAGATTTCATTCAATGTGTACGCTGTGTGCTTTGTCGCAATGATTCCATTGATGAACTGGCTGAAGGATTCTTTGTTCCCTGAATTCCTGTGGCCGTGACGAGACCCAGTCCTTCACAATGTCATTGAGTTAGTTGTCAGTGTTGAAGCACTTCCTTTTCGGATTTTTTTTTTTTGATGGCACCACAGGTGATTAATCGCAGGTGATTAATCGTGGCCGGTTTGACATCTTCAGCCGTAGGAAATCTAATAATGCCTCGCTGCTCCTTAATTGTCGAATTTCACAACATGAACGCCATCCTGTCCTCATGCACACTGCAGCGTCATTTGAAAGTCACTTATAAAAGCCTCTGCTCTATCCTCCGCCTGCTCTGATCCGTGGCTAAGACTCCAGTCACATCCCTAGATGTGTCTCTGAATTCTCAAGTGGCGGCATAAGCATGATGTTAACGATCCAACCTGTAGTACCTAGTTCTTGGACCTGTTTAGCTAACCTATAGGTCAGAAGCACCGCGCACTAATACAGCAGAAATTTTAATTTGCTGTGGAGCCCATGTTCCATAAAACTGTGCAGGCAGGGGCAGGCCACTAACTTTCGATAACCAATCCTAGATGCGAAAAAAATCCTCAGGCAACCTCCCTTCCAGCTCTCACTTGGTGGCCAGTATAGTTATCACATCTAATATTCCAGAAGAGAGTTTGCGGCAATAGGTCTTGATGGCGTGTGGCATGGTTTTTTGTTGTCTGTGGGGTGTACTGACCTGCTTCACTTACCACCACAGGCCCTCTGAGCTGCGCGCAGCTGCTCTGGTGGCAGCAGCGCTGATGGGTCTTCTAGAGCTGTGCCTGCTGCTGGTGGGCTGCCTGACAACGGGGCCTACGCGTGAGCGCCTGGGAAACCGGGCTCGTGTTGGAGGCCGGCTGTCGTGTGCACTGCTGCTGGCCCTGTCGTACCTGGCTCTGCTGGCATGGCTTGTGCTTGCCCTGTTCATGGCCATTTCGGCTCTCCTCTGCGCTCTTGCTGGGGCACTGTGCAATCAGCTGAAGCAGGAACAGCAGTGCCTGGACTTGAGGCAGTTTGGTGCGTTACTTGCGTTTATTCTCTCACTGAATAAGCTGACTGCACTACAACAATGATTCCGAAAAAAGATATTGGGGTTGATTTATAAGAATCCCGTCTTTTAGCCTAATTGTGTCGCCCCTGATGTATAATGTGCGAATAGTGTCTGATGGCTGAGATTTTGTAGAGAAAGATGATGTTCAATAATTCTGTGCAAGACATTAAAGGCCAGCACTTATCGAAACTGATCAATGTGTAGTATACCCCTCCCCCTCTAAGCTTTTTTTTTATTCCCTCCTCTCCGATTAACTTTGGGCCGTTCAGCAAGCCCACGGAGCAGCGGATAAGCTTGGCCCGACGGTCCTGACGTGGTAGTTACCCGCTGCACGCTAACATGCATCTTGCCGGAGACAAATAAACTTCTTAACCCACCCACCCACCCATTGTATGTATGCATGTTGTGTAAACACGCATTCACACACCCAAGCTGAAATATAAACACCCCTCTATAAATAAAATGCCGGCTCTGACCTTTAAAGAGTTGTAGATTTTCCTTTAAGTAGTAGTGTAAAAAACCGTTCACAGTTTGGCTACACTCACATCGATCAAAAGGCGTTCACTCTCTGCCTGGCTGGTTCCAGCTGCACGCAGTTGTACCATACAGTGCACATGTTAGTGTCCCCCTCCTGCAGCACAGATAATTGCAGCTATGATGGGTTCATGCGGATAAGGCAACATGCTATGTCAGGAAGCAACAATTAAACGATGAGCTGTCAATAATGCAAAATCATGCTTAGAGGGATAGTCTGATCTATGTAGAAAACGAAGGGTAAGGCTTACTTCTTTGGTTATTCATCGGCGTCTCGCGGGTCCTTCGTAGCCTGCGCAACCGCTGGCACAAGCGAGCCTGTCTCCCACTCCGGTCCGTTTTTCTGGTACTTTTCGTCTCTTTTCCATTGAGGATTGTTTCTCTCGCAAGCAACGAGTATCCTTTCCCACGAGTCGGGAAACGAGGAGTAGCGTATAGCACGTAGTGGCGTGATTGAAGGGCATGGTGCTTCTTCTCTGCGTGGTATGTTGGTTTTCGCTGCCATTCCTCGATCGCGCATGCTGTCCAATACGACCGGCCAATCAGTCAATCTCCTAAACATTTGCAGAGTTCCTGATAAGCCAGGAGACGACGCCGCTGCGACACACGGGCGAGCCATTGCTCCTGCTGTGTGGGGCACAGCGCAAAGAGTTCTGCAAAGACTGGGTGGAACCTTCAAGCCTGCTTCTGTGGCTTGGAGCTGCAGCTGCGCTGTTGGTGCTGCTGGGGCTGGTGCAACACCTCATGTGCCTTGCAGCAAATTACGCGCACCTGCGCGACCAGCAGAAGCTGCTCGACTTGCAGCTGCTTCAAGACCTACAGGACACTGAGATGACCACGCTGGGATCCAAGGACCGCTTCTGAGTGTTTCTGCTTGTCTTCTGTCACAACGGATGGCTCCAGGAGAGCCATTGCATTCCATCTCTTGACATGGGATTATGGGTAGTGTTTTCCAGCCTTGGTGGCCACTTTCGAGTGGAAGGGGTCCGCAAAGCCTCATGTACCAAGATTCTGGTACACTTTCAAGGAGCACTCATAAACGCAATTTCTACGTTGTCGAAACTCTACCACAGGCGGGGCCACAGACAAAGGAGCGGCAAGACGATACCAAGCAGTTCTATTTCGTCCTTTGTCCCCTCCTTGTGTTATTAATCTGTCATTAAGCAATGACAAGCCCAAGCTGCTCTCATAATATACCACAAGCATCTAACACATACGAGAGTGGCATTCGTGAAGTATTAAGGTCAGGAGTCACGTATATTTTTATTTGGTAATGATGTTCATCCCAAAATACCATTTTGATGTCATGATAAGGAGCGAAAATTGCTCTTGTAAGGCTACATATGATAAGATAGCTCATAAGCACATTTAAAAAAAATGATTAATCCTGACACTTGCTGGTGCAGTGTTTCATGCCAAGTTGTATCAGATTCAAGATTATTCACTCAGATAAGGTGTTTTTCTGGAAAAGATTCCAGTAACACTCTTCTGAAAGCCTTGACAGTAAAGCATGGTCTAAATTTTCATGCTATGGCATTTCTTTTCTGTGTTTTAATTTATGATGGTGACCCCATTTTGTAGATTACATTAGAAAAAACAAAAGGTGTTGTGGTGTCTGACGTAGTGTTTATTTTTCTTTTTTTTTAACATCTCGCATTTTTATTGGAGGCATAAACTGCCCTTTTGAAAACACCAGTTTCAAAGAGCCCGTAATGTTGCGTCACCCCAAGTAATTTTGCACATATTTCACCAAGATATGTCCAATATTTAACCTCTTGAAAAGTACTCAGATAATTGCAGATATGCCTAAAGCACAACTCTCTTGCAAGTCTGCTCTTTTTAGTGATGCAGGAATGTTTATATCCACGATTTTGCCAAGGCAGTCAATAACTTGACAACGTATGCGAGAGTTTTTAAGCTCTGCACCATCAGCAAACTTGTATTGATTCCAAGCAGCTTTGACGGCTGTTCTTGCTTTGGCAGTAGAAAACCAAGGTCTACAATGTATCTTAATCAGGAGGCAACAAGTGCACAGCATACACAGTACTCAAGAGTGGCAGAGAAAACTTGCATTCATGCAGTGCGCGAGTACAGTTGAAACCCGCGACTACGAAATCCCAAGGGAATGAAATTCTCACTGCAACGAAATATTTTCAGAGCACCGGTGAGTCAATGCATTTCATAACTCGCGACTATGAAATATTATTTTTACCACTGTCCCTCATTAACGGAATCTTTGAAACAAGAGTGCACAAATAATCCATTCCTGTAACATTAACTACATTCAAAAACTACTCAACTGCATTCGTGGTACACTCAAAGTGCGTAGCCACCCTCAATGTTAAAAAAAAAACGACTGGCAAGAATGATGATGATGGTTTCCTTGTCAGTACAGGTGACTGCACAGTGTCCCAACCAAAATTGCATTTAATTAGCATCACCAACTACAATTTCTTAAAGCAAACCACAATAATCTGAGGTGACTTTGCAGTGGGCACGTGTTAATATTTTAATGGCCTGACACAGAAACACATGCTTGTTATGCTAAATCATAATCACAGACTACGCAACCAAATCCACATCCACATGGAGTTTTGTTTGTTGGCTTCGTCGGCATTGTGTACCCGTTGCTGGACACCTGGGTACCTGTTGCTGGATGCCCTGGACACAATTCACTCGTGTTTTTGGTGAGCACAATGACGACGTGCCAGTGGATTACTTTTTATAATGAGAGTCAACAGCTATAATTTGCTGCAGGGAAAGGCTCGGGAAAGTAAGCTTACTGACTTCTGCCAATAAAATGTGTTTTAGTCAATTCCTTATTTTTTCTGCCGCATTCTCGCGCCAATGAAATTCCTGCAAGAGCGAATTTTTTCGCTTTTCCCGTCGATTTCGTTATTGCGGGTTTCAACTGTATTCCCAAAAAACGGAGCAATCATTGCATTGCACAAGCCTGTAACTTTGGCCTTGTATTATCTGCTATCTGTAGATGGAGCGTATGCTTCTGAAAGATAAAATTGACCAATTTTACGTGTTAGGCATCTCGGTTTTCAGAAGCCACAAGCAATGTGCAATTAGTTTTATTAGTCACTATATCTGCATTTCTTATGGTGCTAGCGAAGGTGTATGACTTATTGTGCTGCTATACAGTCCCTTGTGTTATGAGCACCAATGGCAGCTTTGGGAATAGTGTGTGATAAAGAATGCTTTGAATTGCTTTTGACATGCTTTGAAATGCTTTGACATAATGGCACGTGAAAGCTCAAAGGACAGGTGTGTAGTGATAGTGTTGAATCATTTTATCCGATTGTGGTTTGTGTGCAGCTGAAGTTTTGTGCCTGTGTTCAGTTTCTGTGGTAAAGTCCAGTATTGCTGTTATGTACGAACATGCAAATGCTAGCCATCGTTGCTTTTTTTTTTTTTTATCGGGAAGTATTTGAGGCTTGGAATGGTGGCCAAACTCAAACTATGCTTCAAGCATTGTATGTTGAACACTGCACTGTGCACCATGGAGGAAGGAAAGCAAAAGGGAGCATCGTGTGTTACATGACTTTACAATGTCAGCACTCCATGAAGCCGTCCCATGTATCTGAATGAGAGCTCAATACACAACTTTGGTGTCTCGAGCTTTGTCCAGGGAATTCTCTGAATGAAAATTGTGCTTGGTTCCCATCACGTTTCTATTGATGAATTACCTCCTTGGATCATTAGCCAGCTGCTTTAGGTATGTTTTATTCTGATATAATTGTAGAATCTGTATATTCCTTGCTAAACATGTAGCTAGTTTTCTTCGGTGCTGCAAATGTGGCTACCACACTTAGTCATATTTTGATTGCATCCTTGTGAATATTGCATGCGAAGTGAAACAGTGGCTGAACCGAAAACCTACTGTGGCATGATTACATGTGACATTATTTTTCCTTCCTCTATGGTTGCACACACACTCGTCAACATCAAGCTGGTGTCAAGACTGCACTTGTGTTTCACTGCCTCAATGCAATCAGCTCATTTTCTACATATTGCGCTCATTTAGAGAGTTTATTCTTTTATTTCATTTGGGACAAGGCATCACCCGCCAGCTAGTACGATCTGACACGTGGCACCAGGCATGCCCAACCATGTAAGGGTTGTCGTAAATAAGACTCTGGTGATGATATTGCCCATTTTATTTTTTTGCTTATATACATTCAGTGTTTCTTGAGATCGGTCTGTACTGGGCAGCTTTTGCAAAGACGTGATTCTGTTGTAGTGGTAAATGATGCCTGTGGCTTTCCGTCCAAGGAGCCCTTGCTTTGTAGCAGGGAGTTGCCAAATGTGATGTAGCATTTCTTTTTGTTGTTTTTATCGCTCTCTGCCTCCTTCCTTTTGTAGCCAATAAAAAATGGCAGGCTGTGGTTTATTTACAAGAAGCGATTCTTTATGCGTGGCAGACCGTGCTGATGGGACAATGTGGGCGTTGATGTGCACGTGCCTCCTGTGAAGCAGCTGCCCAGGTTTTCCAGTGGAGACAGTGCACTGCCGTAGTCCTTGGAAAAGTAGGAGCCCGGACTGGCTTGTTTGCCATGAGGTCGCCTGAAACAAACAAGACGCACATGAATGAAGTTAAAGCTTTTACACTCGAACCTCGAGATAACGAAACCGGATATGCCAAAATGAACTCAAACCCCAATATAACAAATTATTGGTTACAACGGCATAAATGAATAACATTGCCATAATTTGTTACAAATAATTTTCTATCATGAATGAACTCAAACCCCAATATAACAAATTATTGGTTACAACGGCATAAATGAATAACATTGCCATAATTTGTTACAAATAATTGTCTATCATGAATTTCTGTATGTAACAAAGTATTTTTATGGCAAATGTGACTTTGTCATGAGGTCTGAGTGTACTGGTTATAACGAAGTAAATGAATAATAGTCTTGCAATAGACAGTGTTAGCAATACACCTTTATCACAAATTTCTGGATATAATGAACTTGTTTTCTTGTAAGATTCAACTCTGTTATAATGCAGTTTGAGTATGTTATAAGGGACCACCATTGAGTTTGTGCAAAGCGTTCGATTGATGGTTAAAAAAAAAAAAACAATGGCCGTGTCCACGTGCACAACTTCACAGTAGCTTTATTTAACAGAAACTGATCTCGAAGACCACTTTTGTCACGGCCATACATGAGGCTAAGCATGACACGTAAATAAGAAATGAGAGCTCTCTTACCGGCCAAACACTGCAGGGTATATGTTCCAGCCTTCGTCAGTGGCCTCCAGAGCAGATTCCAAAGCCACACAGCGTCTGTGGTACTGAAACGTGATGACGCCCCAGCATTAGACGCTATGTCGGGACGTTTGGCAAGCATGCTGTGCGAGGAGATTGCTTTTGTTGGCTCTCCAATTGCATGGTAACACCATGCACTGTTAGCAATGAAGTGTCGCGACATCCCATCACATCCATTACTGTTGCAGCTTTGGGTAGCATGGTACTGACCAGAGCCATTCGTTTCTTGGGAGAAGATGAATAGAGGACCCGCAGCTGGTAATAAGAACGTTTATATACAGTATTTACGTGTTTATATTGGTGTGACATAAAAGAGTGAAGCACGCTCAAGCGTCTTGGCGCTCGCATTTTATATCCTGGGTCTTCCCAAGATTCCTTGCAAGGGAAAACAATTGAGTCCAATGACATCGTCGTTTTGCTTCACCCTCGAAAAGGAAAAGTCAAACACAGCCTCCCTGTGAACCTAGAAAAGGGGCAAAGGCATGCCCAGTTTGTCGCATGGAAAAGGAGAAACGCATAGAATAGACCATGTGACAGCACGGCACAACCAGCACAGTGCGACAACATGGCATCCCACGTGCAGAATCGACCCATCGATGTGGCAAGGTGTAGGATTGACTCATCCCTAGCTAGCTCCCGAGCAGGCGCGAAGACGCGAATTCACCAAGGAATGTGGGAAAGGTCTCCATAAACTGAGTCCAGAAGCTCGGTTCATCGTCTGGTGTGCTTTGACGGCCCAAGCAACGCGGAGGCGACGACAGTTTAGGATGCAATAGCACTTTCTGGGCAATCAGTCGGGCGGGTGTGTAGAAAAAGTTTTTGGCAAGCGAGCCAATGGCCCTGCAGAATTCCCTGTACTACTACGGTGTTGACGCCGCTTCGTAAGGTCGCTTTACACAGAATGCCATTAGCAACCAGCAAGGCAGCGGCACAACAGCATACAGCCACGTAACATGGGCCATATTTTACATATTAAGGGGGGACATAGCACTTGAAAAATATTTTTATTGCTTGAGCAATTTTGATGAAATTTCGTGAGTTCACATATATTAGTGTCGTAATTTCATATATTTAATATTTTACTTGCGAAGCAGCTCTTTGGCTAGCCTATGAAACGCTGTTCGTCCGTGTTTCTGTGCCAACGCATCGCACCGAGCTCTCCTCACTGCAGGTGTTGGAGCGGTGCCAAGTAGGCCACGCCATCACTCGCAGTGTGCAGTGACATCACTCTCTCTCGCCTGCCAATGTGTTCGCCGCCTGTCACCTCTCTCTCGCTTCACCTTCCCCACCGCTGGCAACGCTTGTGCACACACCAAGTGAACACTCTTTGGCTCTTTTATCTGTGATGGAGAGGACGCTGAAAAGAGAAGCTCCTTCGCACACCAAAACATGCGCTGAAGCAATTTGGCGTAACCCAGCCGTCGCTGGCATTGCGAGGGTTAGCAGACTCGATCGCATTCGTGAATGGTGACGTCGCGCCTGCAACACTGACGAGGCGCGAGCCAGGGTAGCCAAGCGCAAGCGTCGGCAGCCGAAGACCAACAACATCAACAAGGCGCGAGTCAAACACACCGATAGCATCCGTGTGTAATGCTGCTTCGCATTCCATCAAGGTTTTCTTTGGGATGATGATGTTGATTTTTTTGTATAAAGTGCTTTTAAAATGCAGAATATTTCATGAGCCTTTTGGAGAGCAAGTTGTTGTCTTAGCTAAGAGAGTTACAAAATAAACGGCATATCACATTAATCAGTAATCAAAAGTGATTGCAGTGCAACAAAAATGGATTTTCTAAACCAATTACAATAAAAGTTATGGTATGAGGTGCATTTGCCAGCGAAATAAAGCTTGAAATTGACTCACTCACAGATGTTCAATGTACCATAACTTTTGTTCAAGGTCGTTTTTGCTGAAACCCATTTTTGTTGAACTGCATACAGTTCTCATTCCAGATTATTGTGATATACTGATTCTATAGCTCTCTTAGTTTGGAAAAAAGTTTGCTGATATAAACACGCCAAGGCTCATCAAAATTAATCAAGAAATGGAAAACTTTTTTTAAGAGCGGTGTCTCCCCTTAAGTTGGATGTCGTGCACTACCTTGTGTTCATGACATTATGAAACAATTTTACGGCTGACTCCATGCTTAATAATTTGCAATGTCACATAGTACATTATCCAGGCTCGCATGTCCAAGCCACTTCACTTAAATATGCAGAGCAACTTGTTTATATATGCATCCGAATGCCAACAGTAGGCAAGGTTGGGAAGAAAGTACTTACCTCACAAGTGAGCTTCCACAGTTGGGTCTGGGTAGGACTAAGCAGGCTGGTGTCTATGGGCTGAGCCAGCTGCTCTTCGCAACCCGATGTGTCGGTCAACTTTATTAGCTCATTACTGCGCACCACCTTTGCACCTAGGAGGAATGCAGCAGCCTTACTTGGCGTGGCAAGCTTTGAGCATTTGAAGGCACAACGTTGCAACCAAAATTAGCATTTAAAGTAACAATAAGACAAAGGATAAGTTGAAACACGGAATATATTCTTGGAAAAGTCTACATTTGTTTATGGTGTGGAACAGGTTGATTATCAGCACAGAAAGCGGAATATCACTTGAAGCCAGAACCTCAATATCAGTGCGCCAGTCAGTGTATTGATTTTAAATGTTCTTTTTGTTCATTTGAACTGTACTGGCTCAACAAAAGTTCTCAAAACTTCCCTTGTTTATACTCTGGCTTCTTCAAAAAACATGGTGCAGCTCATTTTGACTGATAAAAAGTTCATTAAAATCCTAGCAGACCCTGTCAAGATATATGTGACATCTAGGGAAGATGGTATAAGAACTTCTTTCCTTTATGCACCTTTTTTTGCCTTGCAGTTTGCACCTTGCAGTCAACAAAAAAATGCAATCTTTTATCAGAGCACGAGATCAATATACCGTAATTACTCGAATCTAACGCGCACCTTTTTTCCGGTTAAGCGAGTTCATAAATCGCATGTGCGTTAGAATCGAGTACAAAAAAAAAATGAATACGGTCATTCTATTGCCATCGGCATTCCAAAATGTCCGCCCCCTACGTGGGCTGCATGGCGCGTCGGCCATTTCTGCCCTTGTGTTTCCCATGTGTGGCACTTTGTACGTGTGCTGAGAAGTTTGTCATCTTGGTGTGCATTAGCATCGACGGCGTGGAACGGCCGACTCCAAAAACTAAACGAGTGCACCACGATGCCGCTTTTAAAATAAAAGTCATCACGTGTGCCGAAACGGATGTAAATCGGGCTGCATTGCGGTCGTTCGGCATGCTAGACTGGCGGAAACAAAAGCAGAATATTGTCGACAGCAAAGATTCACGCAAATGCTTCAGTAGACCACAGCAGGGTCGGTTTCCGCGAATTGAAGAGCTGCTCGGCGAGTACCGTGTAAACCGGACTATAGGTCGAGTGGGAATATAGGTCGACTCCCCAAGTTCAGGTTACCGAAAAAGAAAAAAAGGAAAACAACCCAAAACTGCCGAACCACATTTATTTGCGAATTGGGCGCACCCCATCCCGATCGTCGGAGCTCCCCTCTACCACCATCGCAACTGTCGCATGGTCGCACCATCGCATTGTCTTGCGTTTGAAAATGACGAAGGATGGAAGCTTTCTACCATATGCCGTGCATGCCAGCATGACGGTGGAGCGCGAGTGCTCGTTGCCAGTGGACAGCAGCTTCACATCCTTGGCGCCGTGCTGCATGATCATGGTCGACGAAGGCATGTCAAACCACACGGGGGTCTCATCGGCGTTGCCAATCTGCCCCATCATGTAGTCGTTCTGCTCCCGAAGCCGGTTTACGAAACGCTGAAAGGTTATGAGCTTGTCCTCGAACTCCTCCGGCAACTTTTGACAGATGGATGTGCGCCGCATGAATCGACGCACCCAAGAGTTCGATGCACGAAACTCTTCTCTCATGAGCCCAGCTTCCCGAGTGAGTTCCACGGCTTTCTTGCGAATGGTATCCACGGTCACTGGCAGCGAGCGCGCATGAACTTCCCGCACAAAGTCCGCTAGCTTATCCTCCAGCTGCGGATGAACGGAACTTCGTCCACGAAACGACATTTTTCGAGGATTGCACATCTGCAGCTTCCCTTTCTGCGCCCTCCAATAGCGCACGCTTTTTTCTGATACACCAAAGCGACGCTGAGCAGCCATATTCCCGTTCGCTTCTGTGAACTTAACAACATCTAGTTTAAACGCAGCTGAGTACTGTCTCCTCGCACCGCTAGACATATTCAGTGAACGAAAAGAAAAAAAGGCCACTAAAAATGCAGCGCAATGTCAAGCGGAGCGAAAACTCGGAACAGATCAGAAGCAAATCACCAACACAAAGAAAACAGACTGCGATTGGATTTGGATGTGGGTATGGCCGCATCTGGCTTCACAAGCACATGCAAGCCATATGTTGCCAGACAGCGTCGCACTTTCGGCTAGACACCGCTATATAAGACGAGGGGCGACCTTAGCTTCTTATTTTTTTGAAAAAATCTCGACCTATATTCCGGTTTATACGGTATGTGATTGAGCCGCACAGCAGCCCGTGACGACAGAACTGCTCCAAGTGCAGGCTATGCAGTTAGCCTAAGAAAAAGGGCTAATGCGGAGCCAGTTTGAAGCGAGCAGGTGCTGCCTAACTAACTTTATGAAGAGGAAAGGCTTTCCCATCTGAAGGGGAACGGGCATATGCCAAAAGTTGCCGAAGGAGTACGAAGAAAAGCTTCAGTTTTCAGAGGTTTGTCCTCAACTTGCAGCACAGCAACGGCTCCCTGCTTGGGCAAATCGGGAATGTCGATCAGACGCCTCTTTATTTCAACATGCCTGGCACCACAACCGTCGACAAGAAGGGGGCAAAGCAAGTTCGCGTGCTGACATCGGGCCACGGTAAAACTAGAGTGACAGCAATGCTCCGTTGCACGTCAGATAGGCACAAGCTTCCCCCGTACCTCATATTTAAGCGGAAGACGCTCCTGAAGGGAGTCTTTTTCCCGAGTGGTGTGATCGTGTGGGCCAACGAGAAAAATGTGTGCGCGTTGTAATCAATGTCTTACTTTTTTTTCGTCGTGGAAACCGGGTGCGCGTTACAATCGAGAGCGCGGTAGAATCGAGTAAATGCGGTAATCAGAGAGCATAAAGATGACATTAACAGGTGCAAAGCTAGAAAATAAACTGCTCAACAGGTGTAACTGGCTATAACAGAAAAGAACAAAAGCAGTAAACATTTAGAAAGAAAGCCTATATACATAATAAAAACATGCCATAGGTGTACTTCATCAGAACAAACCATCCATACAATAAGCTTGTTCAAGAGCGACGTGATGCCATGATGAATACCATTTCTTTTTGTGTATGATGCTTCTCTAGTAAAATATGCATGTTAATACTTATACTTATTGATTACAGCACATACGTCATCAAATGCTCCAATATACTCTCTGATATTATCAGTGCATTTCCTTGTCATAGCGCTGTGCCATCTGTTTTATCATACTGTAAGACTGACAAACAAATTTATAGTCAGTACTTCTGTCCTGTCTGTGTACCTGCGATACATTAGCAGAGCAGGTGGGCTTTCTATGGCTCTTTCACATCCAGTGTCCTGTCTGTGTAACTTGTTTTGACATCTGTGTTGCTTGCTATATCGAGAGCAAACCAACATTGTAGTACTTTGTACTGCACAATGTTGTATCTTAATCTTAATTGTGTACCCTACATTGTAACCTTTCTTAAGCTACATTGTGTAGACCAAAGCTTTTATACCTGAGTAGAAACTGGCCTCGAAGTCACCATTGCCCAAGAGGATGCACAATGCAGCGTCAGCGTAGAAGATGATCTTGGGTGTCTTCTGGCGCACCAGGTCAACGAAGCGAGCCGCACAGGCGTACTTGGGCCAGTAGGGGCGGGGCAGTGCATCCCAAGATCGTGTCTGGCAGTTGGCTGAAATCGGAGGTGGTGGTGCATCCGGTAGAACTTGGTGCGCGGCTGGCCGATACAGCATCACGTGTCTTCCGTCACCCGACACACGCAGAACACGGCCGACATGCTGGCCAGCCGTCAGGAACTCTATGCACACTTCACCATCTTCAAGGATGCTTAGCTGTGAGATAATTAACGGCATTGTGGTCACTTCAGTGGATAAATTATTTATTTACTTAGTTACTTTGTGCTTGAGCAAGGGGGTCTAGCAGCGCACGCCCTGGTGAAGACTGTGAACAAGGGTATCGTGAATGAGTTATTTTTCGCATAAATCAGTTTGAAACACGCTAGTTGAATTTTATTCGATCTTGCAATGCATTGAAATGTTCTTTCTTGTCATAGGTAATTTGAGTGCTAGTTATTAATTTTATTGAGGCCTTTCTAATCACTGCACTTCTGCTTCAGAATGTTCCACTGGCAAAGCAAAAGTTGTGTTCCCCACTTATCTTAATTACTTGCTTACGAAAGCACTGAAATTTCAGACATTCTTAAGATTAATGTTTAATCCTGACACAAATTGACAATACGTGCCTTTGGTGTCCCTTTAAGTGCACTTTATCTGGTGCAGTTCAGGGTCACAAATCAAGACATTAGTGGGGTGTCACGCACGAAATGGTTAAGCGCCCAATACCTGGAGAAGTGAAGTGAAGGTTGGCTCGTGCGATTTAAAATTGATGACAGCACTGATGCTCAACTTGCCACGCTAAAAGTGGGAAACACAAAGTTTAGTAAATGTTTAGGCTCGGCAATGCCCTCACCAACTCGCTTAAAAAGAGCCAAAGAAAGAGCCAGTAGAGCACAACACAGTGATGCCCTTCCAGTGAAGCACATTGACTGCAAGTGATGTGAAAGCTTTGTTGACACCAGCCAACCTTAAAAAACTTTTGCTGCGCCACTTGTAACATAATACTGCACCTTTATATGAAGCCTGTTTCCCTCAATCGCAGAAAGGAAGCAGGGAAAGCAAGTGTCAACTTAACATCGCAGACAATGTGGAGTTGAAATGAATCACAAGTAGCACACATGATAAAAATGGAAGCAATGAGTGGAAAGTAGGTTTAAATTAGATATAATGTTATCTATCACAGGGTCAATCCACTGAATGAAAAGAAAAAGTAGCAGTCAGCTAGTATCACACCAAAGTGTTCATTTTTTTAAATAAAAAGCTACACCATCTAAGCACAGCATAGGAGGTAGCACTCTCAGAGTGTGGGAACTTCTAAACGCTTCACCTTAAATGCTGCATGCATCAGTACATACTGAAAACTCTTTACAGCAATTTGCACAATAAATCAATTAATGCTAATTAAGAACGAATTGCTATTATGAATACTGAATCAGAGGCTGGGTCTGAGCTAGTTGTTACAGTGACATTATGAAACAGGTTAACGCAAAAAGACGGGAACAAAATGACGACACACAGGGCTGGAAAAGCACTGATATCACACACATTAGAAGATGACACATGGCCCTCTGTGTGTCATTGTCTTGTTCCCGTTCATGTGCACTGAAGTCGTGCAGCCTCAGACAAACAGGGAAAATGGGGCTTTCGTTGTGGCTGTGCACCACGTGTAGCAGTCATGTTATACAGCAGTAAGTGTACATATACTTAGTAATGAGGCAAAGTGGCCGTTAGAATAAAGAACACTGTTTCCCAAAGAACCGAGACTTTGAGAAGGCCTTGCACCATCTTCCTGACTGTCTAAATGAGAAAAGACTTGCAGACATTTGGTGAAATCGAAAGAGATGGACAGATTAAGAAATTGCTGGCGCACATTGCCGAGGTAACCCCCCCCACAGGAAACATCTAAAATAAAAAACAATCCTCACTCTCATGTTCCGTGCCCAAAGACGAGTAGGCCGAAGGCCTGCTGTGTTAAGTGGCTTCTTGGGAGGCTCCATCTTGGAAGAAAGAGGTCGCAAAGGCTGGCCAGGTTGCAGCATGAACGCTTGCTCTGGAATGGCTGAGAGGGAAATAGAAAAATATCAATACATAACACTGAGTGTGTCACTGCAACAGAAGACAATACGGTACTTATGTGAGAAATGCAGTAGTGTGTTGAATACTTATGAGTGATACCTCAGGTGATGTGGACTCACTCGTGACTCACATATCATAACTTTTGTTGGAAAGGTTTTGGTAAGTCCATTCTTGTTTTATTGCACACAGTTCTCATTCCATAATGCTGTGATAGGCTGACTTACTAAGTGGATCTTTCACTTTAAGAAAAATCTCTCCAATCAAGGCACATGAAATGTTTGACAGTGTAAAACCTACATAATGTATAAGAAAAATAGTTGCCTAATTGAAACCACACACGAATATACCCCCGGAAAGTTTCATCGAAATCGATATAGAATTCTAATAGCTTTAAAGAGCATTCCAGAAGCGTCTGTGTGAAAGGCGATGATTCGCTGTACAGTGGACAGAAGCAACCTGACAACTTTATGGTTGCCTTGTTTTTCAGCTTCTATTTATAATTATTTCAAGATGCACGCATACAACAGCAAGTCCAAAGTCAGTGACAGCAGAGGGACTTGGATACTGACCACAAAGAAGAGAACACCACTTAGCAAGAGATTCAGACAACGACAATTTTGTTCTGTAGTACTTTGCAAGGCAGGCAAAAATAGCCATTCAATGTGTTATACTGTATGATCCTGACCACAAAATTTATTTATTCCTGCACATTTTGGGGGCAAGTGTAGCAGCTTGGCACAAAAGATTTCACTGAGGAAGTTACTAATACCATATCAAACTGTGAGTAGCTGTGGGGGCTCTGAGGGGAAAAGAGCACAAGATGGCGCTTGGTGCATTGGCAGTGATGCACAACGTACATCGAAGTGGTATCCTGCGCTGGGGGCTCCTCTGCAGGAGCTGGCATAGCAGGTGCCTTGCCGCCGGCGATAAAGAGCTGGGCAGCTCGAGGGAACAGGTTGCCCAGTTGTGGGGAGGTGGCCGACCGAGCAGGAATGTGTGTAGCATCACGCCCAGGCTCCACACGTCTGCCTCCAAGCCGTGCGGACTCTGTGCAGCTACCTCACTGCATGCATGCGGAGAGAAGGTCAGCCAAGAAAGGTGTGAGAGAGGGAAAGCGTGCAAGTTTTTTACGTATAGAAGTGACTAAGACGAGGCTGTCGTAGGTATAAAGCGAACAGCGAGGAAAAGAAGAAATGAAATCACAAGTGGTAAAAGAGACAGAATGACAGGAAGAGCAACAGCAGCCAAAAATACAGGGCTTCACATTCACTTTCATGGCTACAAGCAGTGTTGACTAACACTTTCAGGTTTGTGTGCACATAAATACCCCGTAAATTAAGCGAACAGATGATCATCATCGCAGCTCAATTAGAGCATTGGGCATGTAATCCTAACGTTGAAGGTTCGGTCCCTTCTAGCCACAAGTTGTATTTTCGTCCGCTTTACTTTCTTCACATCTATATCACAATTACTGCAATACATCTGAAACAATACAATTAACAGCCCCTATGCCTTCTTTGGCTTCATTGTCTGCTGGTTTTCATTGAAGTTCCTGTCACTTTGTTTTTCGGTCAAGTGTTTTCTCATTTTGTTAACAGGACTGTCTACCGCTCGGAAAATTTTTTCTGATTGTAGCGCAAATAAGGAGATTGTTCATCACATCGGCGGCAATGAGCATGCTTTTGTCCCATCAAAAAGGAAATATAATTTTAACTTTATGTTGAAAGTCGACACAAAATGACTGCTAGCATTAACCAACATCCATGTGGTCAATCTACTGGTAGGACCTTTATGACAGTGCGAGTAATTTTTGCTTTTTTTTCTCACGTGTTCAAACAGGTGCCGTGTGGCACTGCCGGCAGCGTGTTCGCTTGTTAGCATGCCTGCCTGCAAATGGTGGAGAAACGCAAGCAAGGCCTCTGCTGCCGCTCATAAAAACAAAAAAGTGTGTGTGCCTTAAACAAGCACTTAGGTATTTGTTTTATTAATAAACAAAACTTGACGAGGCCTGGAAAAACAGCACAGGGTTTCAGTTTTGGACTTGCACCAGCAGTACAATTGTTATCGCCTCCATCAACCAAAGTTGTAAGCATTCACCCAGCCCAATGAACGTAGAATGAGAAATTCCATTTTTAGAAATTTCCACTCACTTTCCAGAGAAACCGCTGCAAGCTTAGACACTTCGAATGGTACTCTTTTTATTGCAACACAAAACAGAAAAGCAGTGAAAGATGGTAGACAGTCCCTTTTACTTTTCATGGCATTCTACAATGCAATAATGCATGAACAAGCTGTTCTTATGGTAGAGTTAGTCATTTTATTTGAACTTTGGTATAGTTGTCAATGAAATTTTGTGTATATATACTAAATTTTTCTCTCTCTGCCTAAACATTTGTTTAGTCACTGGTAAAAACACTGAAACAAAAAAACTGATAAACACTGAAAAAAAGAAACAGGGGTAGTGAAAGAATGATGTAGGTTCAGTGCACTTTGGAATGGTAGCTTGTCACTTACGGCGACATGAAGTTCGGTGTGCCGCAGAGAGTGGTGTGCCGTTCCCAAGGATTCTTCAACTGTGTGGCCAGCCCAAAGTCGCCGATTTTCTGAGATAGACAAAAGTGGTAGTGCTGAAAATTCGCATATGTACACACAACTAATATACCCTATCGAAACTTATGCTGGATTCTCAAGTCAATTCAGCAGTTATAACACAGATTAGCTATGAACAACCAGCAATGATGTACTAGAGTGTGAAAGTCACTCTATCTCATCCAGTCATAATCTTACACACAATGCCAAACTGGATAGCTATCTAGCACAAGGAAACTACGGGTTGCCTGCACTGACATGCATACATAATTCTAGGCTGATAGCTGCAGTTTGAATTTTACAACAGGGTTGCCCTTCAGGGAACATTGTTCAATAAAACTTAGCAACGCTGCTTGTTGGGTTCATTCAAATTCACTACTAGCCTACAGGCAATCAAACTAGTTGACATTTGCAAAGCAGCTCACTCGAGACAAGTGCTCGCACCCCCAAACCTTTCTCTAAATGGTGAATAGAACATTACTCTTAAAGGGCCCCTGAACCACCTAGCAGTCGAAATTTAGTTGAGGTGAGGAAGTTGTGCTCGAGTTTAGAACGAACACGTAACCCTGAGAATTTTTCGAAACAGCGCCGTAATAGCGGAGTTACACGCGTTTGATGATCGAAACGCGACGATCGCTTCTTTCCCACACTACCGTATCCCAAACCGCTTGGCCCATCCTTGCTGAAATAACTGAGTGCCCCTCATCTCACGTGGCGTATGTCACCGCTGACGTGCTGTTCAAGACAGCGTCTACTTCCAGTTGCCACGATTCGCCACTCCGATGACCCAGCTCGTCATCAACTGTGTTGTGTGTGTCATCTGGGTGCACTGATCGTTGACTAACCGCTGTTGCTGTCGTGCCGGCCCGTGCCCCTACGCTAGCGGCAACATGACCAAGAACAGCAAGGTGCGTGCGAACAGCTGTTTGCAGAGTGACCGGAAGTCGTCAGTTGTCGTTCGGCCAATGGCAAGCATCAAAATTGGTGACGTCATCGAGTTTCACTGGTGATGTCACACATGTCAGTGGCGGCAATGGCGGGGATCAGAAAGGAGAAGCTATTGTTTTTCGAAATTTTGGCGCGCCCTCTACCTGTAGCGCTGCGGCGTGTGACATCGTTGATCGCGATGACACTCTGCACGCAATGCGCTTGTTTACTTGAAATGTTTGGGAAAATATCAGAGGGGGTTTAGGGGCCCTTTAAACCTATCCAAGTGCAGACATAGTGCTCCAGTCCCGAATACTGGAAACTCACAGATTGCCTGTTACATGTCTTCCTTTACACAAAATCACGTATTGTAGGGCTGTGATGGCTTTCCTCCCCCCCCCCCCCCCATATGTTCCTGCCAGCTTGCCCACGGTCAACATGGGAGGAGCTCATTAAAACTTCTATTAAGAAGCAGCTCGCTATTGCTGCCTGGGATGAAAGGGTCGCTGCCCACTTAAAGCCACCTTGAGGACCACACCTTTCCTCCTCCTCCCATGTCTTTATTAGGCATTCATTTTTGTATGTGACCACATAGATTCAAAGTTACGCTATATTGAGAATATGCTTGACAATACTGTATTTAATGTGCTCAAACCAACAGTGACGCCCTTCTCATTCGTTTGTTCCACAAACACATTGTACCACACTTTCGATGCTACTATAAAAATGATGCTCTAACAGTATGTTTTACAATGTGCAAAATTCATCTTAATCAGGTTATCTCAATGACACGTTATACTCAGTAGCTTGACTCTGGTATAAAGGGTATACCTGTGGTTACATGCTTTCATGGCATTCTTAATGTCTGGCATTAAACAACATGCTTTTAAAATTGGCAAAATGAATCTAAATTAGTTGATGTTGTTGCGACATCACCGTAAAATTTCGAGCAAGCCCCCCTCCTTGTGGTGAAGGACACTCCCATTAGATTTGGAAGGGGGGCGCTTGCTCAGTCCTGGACCAGTGATTAGCGGTTATTTGGCGCTTATTTCAGATCACCTGAAAGAGGGAGGGAGGCTCAAGCTCGGTATTTTACGGTATACTGAGTAGCTGAAGTCAGATGCACACAGTATGCCTGTTGTTACGTCCTCTTACAAGGTTCTTAGCGTCCAGCTATAGTTACATCTCATGGTCACAGCTATGCTTGTCTTACCACGTCGAGATCCTGAGTGAGGAGAAGGTTGGAGAGGCTTAGATCTCGATGAAGAATGTTGTGTGAGTGAAGGTACAGGAGTCCCGACACCACCTGGGCCAACACATGACTGGCCTCAGGCTCGCTGAGGGGGTCTTTGCGCGACTTCAGGTAGCTCTGCAGCTCTCCTCCGGGGCAGTACTCCACCACAAGGTACACATACTGACGGTCCTCGAAGTAATTGTAGAGCTGGAACGAAAATTGCAATGTTATTGCAACGTGTACGTCACTTCAGTGCAATAATTATTTGACAATTGCTACCACTAAGCCATCTGGAGTAGCATGCTTATCTGCATGAAAGTGTAACCATGTCACCTGTGCAGCTTCAGTAGAAGTTCAAAAACAAAATTTCACCAAAGTGCAGTTGCACGGAACTAAACTAAGCTGAACAGTGGACATAAGGAATAAATAAATGTTTCTCTAACGAAAAATCAGAAACTGCGTGTTTTGTATGATGGTCACAGTGCAGTACTACACTGTTGGAATGTAGTAATAAACTTACTTCATTCGAAACTCATATGCTCAGTCAAAATTTCAAGCAAATAACAGCAAAAAACAAACACTGTTTGCTCATTTAACAAGTAAAATTGTTGAACTTTCTCTGCTCTGTCAAACTTGGCACAGAGTGCAGGGTTGGTGCAGAGTGCAGGGCAATTGATTGATTGATATGTGGGGTTTAACGTCCCAAAACCACTATATGATTATGAGAGACGCCGTAGTGGAGGGCTCCGGAAATATAGACCACCTGGGGTTCTTTAACGTGCACCCAAATCTGAGTACACGGGCCTACAACATTTCCGCCTCCATCGGAAATGCAGCCGCCGCAGCCGGGATGCGAACCCGCGCCCTGCGGGTCAGCAGCCGAGTACCTTAGCCACTAGACCACCGCGGCGGGGCAGAGTGCAGGGCAATCTTGCCAAAGATCGGTAATAAAGTAAACTTCATACTACATAACAATTGTTCGTATTTTTCATTTTATAATAAACCAATGAACACTCAATACTATTACAGTGGAAGTGGGCTTAATTTATCCATGCTCTAACTTTTTATTCCATATATAAATGTCTGCCAGTAAGAGAGCTCTATGAAAAGTTTGCTTGACACCCAGAGTGGAAAATGGGTGCTTGACAACCATAGTGTAATTCTCTTAGTTTATTCTGATACAGAATCAGTTTTTATTTAATCAAACAAGCATGCAGACATGCACAAGTTAGGCATTTACAGTTTGCAGTATCTCACCTCAACAACAGATGGGTGTTTCAGCCTGGAATGGATAGCAACTTCTTGTTGAACCCTGGTGCTACTGACACCAGTGCGCCTGAGAATACCTTTATCCACCTTGCAAATGAGAAACAGGGTGCATATATTAGAGGTGGGTGACTACTAGAGACATTTGAACAACAAAGAAAATTTTATAGCACTCAGTTTTGTCCTCATATTGTATAGTCACTACCACAAAATCTTGTTGCAAGAAAAGAAAAGTACAAATAAAACAAAATTAACTATTTAAAGGCAAATGGTAGGAAAATTGTACAAGCACTGTTATTTCATCAGTGTCAAACTACAGAGCCAGATCTTTGACAGATAACAAAGACATTTAAAGGGAAGTTAAGGACAACATAAGAAATGAAAGAACACAATCACAGGTCTACCATGAGATAAAATTACAAAAGAGTGCATTTGCGATCAAACATGACCAGATGACATTCTAGATATCATTAAAATAAAGAGGTTAAGTTGGATAGGTCATGTAATGTTGGTCTATTCGGGTAACATGATTGTTACAAAAGTCGGAAAAGATTACAGGCAGTGCAGAGATTTAACATGGGGCAGCAGTACTTGGAGATATTGTGGAGATGTCTTTGTTGTTAATGGTCTTAAGTTGTGCTGCTGGTGACAAGCAAACGGCACTCATCGCCACTGAGGACCTCATGTGCGGGCAGTGATCACAGTATTATTGGTGTGTTCATTGCCTCATTCGTAAAAGAAATTCGCGATCACAAGACAGTAATTGATGTACACCAAGAACTACTAACACTAATCAGGATGACGGGAGCCGACAACTTAAACTCACCATTTTTATTGCTACTTCGAGTCCGTTTCGTCTCGACCTGGCACGGTACACTTCGGCGAATCCGCCTTTTCCGAGGAAGTTGAAAACTTCGTAATCCTGGAGGAAACGTGAAAGTCAGTGCTTATGCAAACGCTTAGGATTTGTTTCGTCGAGTTTTTGACAGTACGCTATTTCTCAACATATTCAGAAGATATGAGCAAGTAGATGTCAACCACCTTGTTCACTTTAGGAGCTGTGAAAAGCGAGGCGTTCAGCTCAAAGCTGAGGGCACGCTAAACGTCGACGAGCCACCAAACCGGACGCTCCAAAATGCCGATCGTGAAACATCAGTTTCTAGCATTGCTTACTCTACACAGCATGCACTACGAAAGGCACGCCTGCGATAATGATCAGGAGTTAATAACAGGTGCTATAGAACAAGTTGGTGGTCATCTACAATGTCACACGCGATGTAACTTGGAAACAAGGCAAGCGAGAGTGCTGAATCAATTAGCCGGGCGAGCTACTTCGCAACAGCTCCAGTCTTTAAGGTATATATTATCATTGCCGCAAAAATGTCTTACTACTGTAGGTATCGCAAAACATGCGCCCTGTTTGATGTTTTTTTTTTTTTTTGAAAATTCCTTGCCTGTATGGAGTCTCCAAGCTTGGCTGAACTGCCCGTTGATGCGACCATCTCCCATCGTACGTAGTCGAACACTGTTGTTGCAGTTGTCACAAGCGGTTGGCACCTTTCGTGCGAGCGTACACTGCCGCTCGTTGGGAACATTCGACCATATCAGCGCCTATCACCGCTGTATTCTCATGACAGATTCATATGATTCTGCACTACAAATTTCAAACTTGCAGCGCCAACGAGAAACGCCACCGACTCGCAAAGAAAATGTTGGATTGGATTGCTGTGGATTTGAAAAGACACATTACTGCACCAATGTTGCTAGGCCATTCTGAAGCATGGATTTCGTTTTTAGTAATTCACAAAACATTCTTTACTAATGCTGACTGCCAGTACTTATCTGTAGAATTGAGGCTGTTTACCTTTAACATATTTGAGAACATTGAGATAATGAACTCAGCCTTGCGATGCCCAATTACATATAAATAAATTGTGATTTGGTATAACGTGTAAACGCGGATTTCAAATTGTAATGGAATGCAAACTTGCCAAGACATCTAGTGCTTTTAGGCTTCTTGAACTGGTCATAGAAATATACACGCTGATTATAGCATCTACCCCGAACAATGAGTCGTCTTATAGCCACAAGGCGGATGAGAAGATCGCTACATTTCACTAAATGTTTAATGTGCCCCATGATAAGATGGAAGATCTAGGTAATCTTCCGGGACACAATTTAATTGCAATTCAACATTTTTTTAACCTGATTGTACCAGACAATGTTCAGTGGCAAAAGCTTTCCGCTTCACGACTGTGCGTGAGAGGATCATACTCTAAAAAGGAATGGCGTATTTTGGAAGCCCATTCGTCTCATGCAAGACGATATAATCGTCATGTATGCATGACTTGCTTGCGTTTCCTTTCTTGTAGTCTCGTCGCTCATCGCTTTTAAATCAAGAAGGCTATGTCACGCTGATGGCGAGCATGCTGCTCACGACATGGAAGTGCTAAAACGTCCAACTCCTCAAATAGTTGTTTTTTAAAGACGATATAGTCTTTCTTGGGGACCTTCGACGCAAAAATTTTGGTCTGTCTGTCTGTCTGTCTGTACATTTGTCTGTTTGTCCACTCTTAACGGCATTGGGTACTCGAAACGGCCGACCCCAACCACAGCGCCCACCAATGTTGCTCAAGGTTGAGCGTTCATGCTTGTGCAATTGTCAATTTAAAAGCAATTATTGCGCATGTCTGGGGCACCATAACAACACGTATAAGTCCTGCATGCACGCCTTTTACTAAAAAAAGTGCCGCCATATCCACGAAGTGAATGATGATGAGTGGGCGAAGCTCTGGAGGAAAACCTGGTAAACCATGAATCTTCCGTACATTTTGCCTACTCGATTTTATTACAATGCTCCCCCTAGCGTACGTCGCCGCACTAAATCGAACGATTGCCTTCCACCAATGACACGTGCCATATGTGACATCATTCCTATTTTATAACATCTCGCATCTTTCATCATGAACTACAAGTACCGCCGTCTAGTTTATAACATCTTGCATCTTTTCATCATCAGCTACAAGTCCCGCCATCTAGTGAGCACTGAAAGAACTAAACGAGAGGTGGCTACATGCAGGAGACGGTGCCGCCATCTAGTGGACACTGCAAGAACTAAACGAGAGGTGGCTACATACAGGGGACGCACAGCCCACGCCTTAAGGAGCTTCGCCCCTAAAAAGGCATACATAAGTAATTTTAGGTACCATAGCGCTTATCACGCTGCGCTGACCGTGCAACGCTTGCACGGAACGAGGGGTGTTTCCCACGCTTTTCTAGGACGAGATGGTGGTGGCACCTACCCGTCGCCTTGCGTTCTACACCTTATCATCTCCGAGACGGGCGCGCAGGGCGTGCGCGCTTTGCTTTTCAAGATAACTGCCAGATAGCGCTCTTGTCTCACGTGTGACATGGCTTGATGCGCTCGTTTGCCTCCGCTGCACGCTCGAGGCACTCTAAAGGAGCGCCTCCAGAATACCACTCACCGATTTTCTTGCGCAGAACATCAAATAGATGCCTTGTTCACTCTCTCAACACGCAAGACTTTCGTCTTTCGACGACATTTGCAGAAACATGCAGATACGGGGCCAATTTTTTATGAGGCATTAATAACGAGTAAAAAGAGTGTATCATTGCTCATGCATCTCCCGTTCATTTCCTTGTGTTCCTTGCATCATCGCCATGTGCCCAGCACTTTCGGGGACGAACGGTATGGGCGTTATCGCATGGCATAATATTCGTCGTATGACCCGCAGGTCGCGGGTTCGTATCGTGGCTGCGGAGGCTGCATTTCCGATGGAGGCGGAAATGTTGTGGGCCCGTGTGCTCAGATTTGGGTGCACGTTAAAGAACCTCAGGTGGTCGAAATTTCCGGAGCCCTCCACTACGGCGTCTCTCATAATCATATGGTGGTTTTGGGACGTTAAACCCCACATATCAATCAAACATTCGTTGTATGAAAGCAGCTAGCGCAAGAAGCTTTTTTTTTTGTTTTTTTAGAAGACGCAAACAAGCAAGATGGTGGCCATTGTCTGGGTTCACAAAGGCACCTTCTTTACGCGATATTTTTATAGTACACTCTAAAAAAATGCAGTATTTCGGGAGTATTTTTGCTACACAACAATAATAATCGACTTCGACTACTTTCCTCGCGCTATCACCACGGTTCCGGTAGTTCGCGGTCGCGAACGACACGCGCGTTAATTATCAGTGTGACATAGTATTCCCAAGAGGAAAGTGGCCAGCACCGGGTTTTCAAGAAAGCAAATGCGAGCAAGTCAGATGAAGATTATTGTTGCGTAGCAGGAATACTCCCTGAATACTTCATTTTTCTTAGTGAACACTTTAAAGAAGATTGAATAAAAAGGCTGTCTTTTCGTCCCACAACAATAATCATCATCCAGCTTGCACTTTCTTGAAAGCTCAGCGCTGACCACTTTCCTATCAAGAAAACGTGTCACGCTGATAACGGCGCATGCCGTTCGTGACCTTAAAGTGCCGGGTTCACGGCGATTGAGCAAGAAAAGTGACGCAAGATGGATGACAATTATTGTTGTGGCACAAAAACACGCCCTTTTAGATGCGGAGCATCTTATACTCGCGCCTTGTAGTGCGCCGTCCGCACCGCTTCTCGAACATTCGACAGCTGACGCGCGCGCATGCGCCGTCGCGCCGTCGCCCACTCTTCCACCATCTGTGCATCCCTTCCTCCTCTACACACCGCGCGCGCTTCACTCCTCCACCATCTGTGCACCCTTCCTCCTCTACACACCGCGTTCGACATCTACAATTCTCCTGATTCTCCAGTGGACGCGCATGTGGCGTCGCGCTTCGAGAACATTCAACAGCTGACAGTGCATGCGCCGTCGTGCTGTATATATACTCAAGGTCGGCGCTCGCTCACTCAGTTGCCGCTCGTCGGTTGGTTTGTACGGCGCGTCGACGTCCAAGGTCGCGGTGAAATGAATTCCAACGAATCCACAAACACAATGATCGACGTCCCTTCGACCAGCGCCGCCCTTTCGCATACGGTGTACGTGTTCACTCATTTAACACCCCCTCCTACAACCACGTTAACCAATTTAGCCATCGACCCAAGTAAGTCGCAATTTAACACCCCATTTCACAACCACGTTAACCAATTTAGCCATCGACCCAAGTAAGTCGCACTTTAACACCCCGTTAACCAATTATATGGTCCGCATCCTCCTCAGTGTTCCCCCGAGGGAAGCTGCGGGCATTTTTTTTACTCGTTTTTTTAGTGCACTCCGAAGAGAAAGGGCGCAATATAGGCGTTGTTTTGTTTTGCAACGATTCGTCATGTAAGGCTTGGTCGCGCTTCCTTTCTTAATGCATAATTATTTACGCAACGAAGTGTGCTAGCGCAGTTTTTAAGAAGCCCCCTTTTATTTCTGCTACCATATGGCACACATCCTTCTCGCGTACATCAGGTCTCCAGGCTTGCAATGAAACGCTTTCGAGAAGTCCGGCAAGTTGATCAGCGGCACGTTGCAGCGGTACTCGTGCGCGGCGAGCATGTCCTCCCGCCCATTCTCGCGCAGCAGCCTCAGGTTGAGGTTGGCGCAGTACAGTAGTCCTCGGTTGAGGAAGAACAGCTGCTCCGGCGTGTACGAGAGGCCGGCCAGGGCCTCGTCGTACCTCTCGCCACCCAGGTTCTTCACGAGAAGCCTGTAGGCGCGCAGGCTGGCCCTCAGGCCTTCGGTGTCCGCGACCAGCTGGTATCGGCTCCACGTATCGTTGTGGGCCGCCATGCCCGGCACGCGGGCGCTCGATGTCTCCCACTGCTCGTCGTAGCAGGACATGCTCTTTTGGAGCTCCTCGCGGAACTCGGAGGAACACCAGTGGTCCTCGTTGCCGGATTCGTCGTAGTTGCAGCCGTCACTGTCGAAAGCACCGAGCACCTGACGCGCGATCATGGTTCCCAGCGCGCCGTAGTTCAGAGCCACGGGACCTCCGTATGCGTACAGGGGTGCGCTCAGCACAGCGGGGTGAACGATGAGCCGGTTCTCGTCCGGATAGTAGCGGACACCCACCTGCGACGGTGCATTGGAAAAAATCAAGGAAGAATGACAGAAGCAAATATTGGACATAAAGAACACGCGCGTACATACAATAATAGCAAAAAAAAAGTGATAAGAGCTTCGAAACAGGATGCACCATGTGGTGCATATAATTTCCCTGTTAGAAAAGTGCACTGGAAAAGTGTATTCTTGTAACCTTGGTATTCGTACTACTCTTCTAGGGGAGGAGTTGACCATAAATGGCCCTGCCACAAAACACGTATCGGGCCACGCAACGTTATTATAACATTGTGGTCGGCGCAGGACAGCTGGAAATATTCTTTGTCAGAAAAATGTATGCGCATACTGAATAATAAAATTGGCCATGATTATAACCTGTGACACTCGATAGTGGTACGTCTGGTCGTCCTGGTGGCGCTCCCGGAGTCCCCTGCGCAACTTGGAGCTTTTGGACTCCTTCACGCGCAGCCAGGTGGCCAGGTAGTGCTCGCTCAGGTCCGGCAGCTCCGAATCGAGGCCACGCGCCAGGGTGTTGTTGCGCATCCACTGAGGGAAAGCGATGAGACCACGCATCTTCTTGAGCTTGGTGAGCGCCTTGGACTTGCTGCGCTCGTCCATCCAGCGTACACGTCGAACGATTTCCGTGGTCACCCAAAGCACGTGATCCACGATGGCCTTCACGTCGAACTTAGGCTTGTCCGCCGCCCCGCCGTGCTGCTGCACGTAGAGGGCGCTGAACGCAGTGGGCATCAGTTCTTCCGTCTCGCGCATGCAGACACGCCACAGGTTGAGTTCGGCTGGGGCCACGTTGTCCTGAGTGGTCTGTGCCTGTCGGTCCAGCAGGAACTGGGCCTTGCGTATGGAAAGCGCCGCTTTCGGGCCCATTTGCTGCAGCAGTAGCCAGCCGAGGTAGTACAGAAGACTCTGGGCCAGTTCGGGCTTTCGAACGAGCCTGGCCGTTGCAACCACGTGATCGGCGTGCTCGAGTATCACTGGCTCGTTGGGAGACAGTCGATGTCCTGCTGACAGCTGCGCGTTGACGGCGTCCAGCCAGAGGCTTCCTTCGTCCACGAACGTCATGGCCTCCAACTCTCTAAAACTCAGCACCCGCCTGAACTCGAGGTTCCTCTTGCGGGCAGTCTTGCGCACGTTGTTGGTCTGGTCAAGGAGGTACTTTTCGCAGAGCAACACGGCTGATTCAATTTTTTCGGCCTGTCCCGGCTCGCTCAGGATTTCGCTGGCTAGTGAGGCTATCTTGCGGACGGCGGCTTTTCGCGCCATTGCCTGTCCCTTGTCGAGTGTGGTGCCGCGGTCTACGGCTATCAGGAGCCTCGAACGGTCGTGCGGGCTCGGCTTGACGGTGACGTAGATGAGAGTGGGAATGTCCCACTGCAGGGACAGCTTCACCATGGTCAGGAGGGAGTCCAGCGAGCGAGTCCGCGACACCTGTGGCCATTCGAGACCGACGAAACTGAAGAACTCCTTTAGCACTCGAATTCCGTCCGGATCGTTCTTCTCCACGCGCACGCATGATTGGTAGACATAGGCGAGTCGCTGGAAGGCGTCCTGACCACGAGCTGGAACCTGCAAAACAGTTATCGCCACTTGAGCAAAGATGACTTCATAGCTCACAAGGAACGTGATAGTTTTAGCGAAATGAAATAACACTTTCTTATAGCTGTTTACGCCCCATTGTTGCTCACTGTGCGTGAGAGGTTCTTTCTAAATGAATGCCAAAGTCTGATAATAAATTGTAGATAAGCAAGTTATCAAAAAAAAAAAAACTGCGACGACGCTTTCATGCGACGTTTTTTTTTTTTGTGTGTGGCATACCCACTATCCTACCTCCAACTCTTCTCGTCTCTGGAGGACCTCAGTGTATGAAAGGAATAGGAGGAATCACTCGAGGATTCGTTCCTTTTTTCGCACACAAAGTAATGAAACGAACAGACAATTATGCTAGGGGAGGTGGGAGGGGGGTGCACTATTTGTATGCTTTAGCTGCAGTAAAGTTATTTTGACATAAATGGAAAGGAATCAAACAGGATGAGTAATCAACTTGCCGCCAGCAGGGACCATACCTGCTACCTCCTTTGTCTGTTGGTTTCATTAGGTTCTCTTTCAATGAGGCTGCTCCCACTGTACACACCCTCACTACATAGGGGCGAAATCCTGAATTATTTGACCCAATATGTGCGCGCATCTCCAGAGAGCAAGCTGCACCCCTAGATTATGCATTAAAGAAGCCTGCTCTGCACCTGGGTCGAGATGAGCACCTTCTTCTGAGCCGCAGCCACTTCGTCCGCAAGCTCGCGAAGCACGAGACGACGCAGCTCCCCTTCGCGAGCCGGGTGCGCCTTGACCCAGCCGTCGCAGACGAACCGGTAAAAGTTCTGACAGGGCGCGATGCGGTTGTTGACGCTCGACGTTATGGCCTGCGCCATGGCGGCGCACTCGGCCGACTTGCAGGCCGGGTGCGCCTTCACGTACTCCATGCGCGTCGGTCCGATGGCGATGAAGCCGGAAATGAGAAAGCTCGCCATCACCATGGCCACGATGACCACGCGTGGCCTGTTCAGGTCGCAAGTCAGTTCGTGCAGCCGCTGGGGTCGCATTCCGTCGTCCTCGTCCAAGGCAGCTTGCATGTTGGCTGCTTCTTTCTCGTCTCGTGTCCCCTACTACTTCTCAATTCCTAAACGACGATGTGTAGGCGTACGCTCGCCTATTCTCGTCCCGAACTTCGCTCCGCGACAGGTGAAGACGCGCGCGCACATGCACGTCGCTGGTTGAACGTCCCGAAGCGACCCCGTGTCTCCTACCGAGATGGCATCGTAGTCGATGGCTGATGACCGATTTTACTCGATTTCCTTCTGAACGAAGAGAGTGCCCACTACGGAAGGTTATCAAAAACCACACGGATTTCGAGTATAGTTTTATAAAGATGTTAAACGGTACATTCGCAGAAAAATCAAAACACAAAGAAAATAATATTTCGCTTACTTTGTGTCGTATAACACCCACTCCTTTCTGTAAAGCCTTCGGGCATGGAAAGTGTTCAAATAAATAAACAATGTGCAAGAAGCTCACCCAAGAAACCATAAACAAGTGGAAATTGGCCTATGAAATGGTCTAACAGATCATGTGTCTAAGAAAGGAGGCTCCTTGTGAAATAACGATGATGATTGTGGTGGTGATGATCCTCCTCCTGATGAAATTCACCCTCGATAGAACACAGACCAAGAACGGAGTGGCAGGATACGTTTAACCGATGAAGCTAAGGGAGATCAGAACATTATTAAAAAAACTTCTAATGAATGAAAATGTGAAACGAGCAAGCGGTCAGACTATGAGATGGTTTTCATGACAGAGTTGATAACCCACGTGGTATGGATATTGAACCGGGGTGTAGCCGGATTTCTTGCCGGGTTGGGAGTGGAGCGGGGGAGGAGTTTAACAATTTATGTATGTTAATGCATTCGTCATGCACGCACGAAATTGAATATTTTAGTGGGGGGGGGGGGGGGGTGGCTTTATTCCAACCCCAAACACCCTCAACCAGGTCAATAAAAAAAATAAGCACTCTTTCGATCTTGGACGGGGGGAGGGGGGCAGACTGTGCGAGTATACATTTTTCTCTGCCGATGTCTAGCAGTGGGCCTGCACCACAATGTCTCAGGTAATAATCATCAGCTAGCAGCAGCAGCACCAGCAGGAAAGCGGGCGCTATGATGCGCGGGGACGGGGACGTGGTGGCGGCGTCGGCGGCTGCACAGCGAGTCATCTGCTGGGATGGCGGCACCCCAGATGACGTACAGGCGCAGTCAGGCACGTTGCTCGGCCTGGTGCTCGCCTTCGCCAACGTCTTCTTCAACGCGTCCAGCTTCGTCATCAAGAAGCACGCCCTGCGCAGGCTCGTCGAAGGTGAGACATGCCGGCGCCTCTGGCACGTTACACAAACACCACCTGCAGACAAATTCAAACAAACTCGTTTCCATACATCGCTAAGAATAGCCTAATGTTTGCCGCACTACGCCCGTACACACTTCCCTCTGGTGTACCGTTTGCCCCGCATTCACACGCTTTGTGGAGGAGCGAGAGTAGGCACTGGTACCGAAGATTTGCAGTATCGCTTCCCACGAGTGGAAGGTACAAATCAACGACGCCCTGGAGGCAGAGGGATACGTGGCGTCCTGGCCACGTATCCCGAAGAGGTGGGAGCATGGATACGCTCCCAAGACTCAAACACACAACGAAGGGCCATCCAGCGGCTTGAGGAGGCCCTGGCAAAGCAGACGAGAAAGGGAACCAACGCCCCGGACAACGGGAGCGGAGGAGCCCGAGTATCCAACGCCTAGCCATAGCACAACGTCCTCAAAATCTAGGGCCTGGGACTATAGGACTAGTAGCCATAGTCTTTAGATAGAAAATACCCGCGCCCTGCGCGGCCGGTGACTTCCCGCACGCCGGATGCGCGAAAAAATGTTGTTTCTCTCTCTGGAGGCAGAGGGCCTCATCCGGCCCCGCACCTCCAGGAAGCCACCCGCCAATCTCTAAGCACCCGTATACCTTTACGATCAGATAAAAGATATCACTCAATCGCCTTTCCTTTTAGTACAACAAAGGCAGCGAGTTGTCTTGTGACTAGACAGAGTAGCTGTGCTTTTGAAGCCATGCATACTGAATGTGGACACATGTTTTCCCAACAGGAAAGAATTGTTTTCCTTGAAGAGCAGGCTTGTATCATGATGATTCCCTTAACTGCATGGAATGACCGTTTCACCTGAACAAAAACTGACGTTTATATCTTTGACTAAATTCTTTACAAATATTAACAAGAAGTGCAAGAAATTAATGAACAGAAAACAACATTCACGTGTATGCGACACAACATAGATACTTTTTATCAGTACTTAACTAAAAGAGAGTGAGAAAAGAAAAAAAAAAAACCTGGGAGCAAAGCACAATGTAATAAATACCGAAGTATAGCCCCTAACGCAAATCGAGGAGTAACAATGAAAAAAAAAATTAGCCACTCAAACGACAGACGCATAGGAAGAAAAATACGAAAAACAAGTAATAAAAGAGGGCCAGGTGTTACCTTTAGTTGTGATGTGGCAAAGTATTATTGCCAATCTTTGTGCGCCCACTTGTGCAGACGACGAACGAAAGTCCGAGGTGAATCCCCACGGTGGCCTGAAGCTACGATTCCTGCTCGACCCTGAGTGGCTGGTGGGAGCAATGCTCGGTGAGTGCCTGCAAGCCGTCGCTCCAAGTTGAGATCATCCAGATATAAAAAAAAATAACTGTTCTCATTTATCTTTGTTCATTGTTGCCTGGCTAGCTGGTGCATTGTTTTCCCGCAAAGCGACAACCTGCGTTCTGCACAGGGGCGTATGCTGAAACATTTTCTTTTGTGGGTCAAGCGCATTTTATGTGTATTCGTGCTTGAGTTTGTACGTGCAAGTGTACATAGTGTGGCAAAGCCAATACATCCAAAACTTAAAAAAAATTGTTGGTTGGGGGGGGGGGGGGGGGAGAGAGGTTTCATCACTCCTTGACTGCGCCAGCAGTTCTGTGCTCGCGTGTGCGAAAAGGCTGTCACAGAAACGACTTATACCTTTTTTGGTATAAATGCCGATGGGTTCCATTGTAGAGCATGACAACATGTAAGGCAACCATGCATGTAATATAAGCCGTGTCAGCTTGTTCACAGGATGAACAACGAGTCGCCAAAACTCGTAGTTTATTTTTTTTTTCTCATGACATTGACTGCAGTCGCAGTGAGTCAATGCAGAGCTTATGTGATTAGCAGGGTCGCTCTATAAGACAGCTTGCCTTCACGCCGTTTAATCTAGTTACAGTGGAATCTCGTTATTACGATTCTACATACTACTTTTTTGGCCCAAAACTTTTCTTTGTTTCTTTTTTATTCCAGGCCAACATATCTTGGAAATGATGCATTTTCGTGTGCATAAAACGGCCAAGTTTTCTCACGAAATTGTGTAATTAATACGACCACGGTAGTTCGATTTGATCAATATATCGAGAAACCGTGCGCACATCATTTGGCACACAATTGCTCAAAGCACGTACCAACAAGCCACGATATGCCTGTTACATAGCCGCTGAGAATCGTGGCTAACACGACGACGGCTGGTGAAGCCCTAGAACCGCATGTACGAGGTACAACGCGTCAGTGTTCGCGGTGCCCTCTTCCTATGCGCTCTCTTTCTCTTTCTGTGGAGAGAGAGAGCTAGATGCATTCCATTTGCCTTCATAGGCAGATGAGTGAAGAAAGAGCAGCTTTTCTTTTGCGGAATAATTTATTCCTAGAAGTTGAATAGAATTAAGTGCAGTGCAAGTTGACCATGCAGCTACTTCAGTGTTGCCCAATAAAGATGAATGGCAGGCGGAGTACCCACACTTTTCTTCTATTTGAAAGCTCTTTGGTTAATGTAGTTTTTGCAAACTACCTTTCACTTCCCGGTTTCCATGAAACACGTAACAGTGAGATTCCACTGTATATAGGACGTTGCCGCGCAGAGCAGTGTGCTTACACGTGCGTCCACGGCAGGCAGCTCTGCGGACGTGGCGCAGGGCTTGGCGCTGCAGTTCACTTCCTCCACTGCAGTCGTAGCCATCGGCATGGCCAACGGACTTGTCACGTGAGTTTTTCAGCCATTTTGATTACCTGTCATGTGATAGCACCGAATGCTTTTTTTTTTCCCTCTTAACTATACATTTTCCAGCAGCATGGATTGGAACGAAGACAGTTCTTATAAACTACTACAGCGCTCAAATCTGTTCAGTTTCTACGTTCACCTGCATTGAGAACCGCTGCTGAATTCGGACTTTAAAGAGGCCGTGCTAAACTTTTGCAAATAATCCTCGAACGGCTGTATTAAAGAAGTTTATGCTCACAAATCGACGGCCGCAAATTTTTTAGCGGAGTTGTATGGATTTGTGGTACGCAGTAAAGGCCTGACCACACGTTACAGTGTTCAGGGCTTAGCTTTCAGACGCGGCGCCGTGTCCTCCTCCCCTATGGAGGAAGAGGGAAGCTCAGGTTCGCGCAGCTTCGTGCTCTCTCTCTCTCTCTCTCACAGAGAGGGCGCGGCGCCGCATCAAAATGCCATGTACTGACACGCTGCAACGCGTGCATGGGGTCAAGCCTTAAGTAATCACTCACACTCTCACTCTCTCTCCTTGTGCACGAGCGAGGGGCAAGAGGTGATGACAAGAGGGCAATAAGACGTATCTGTTCGTCACGACCTTGAGCATCTTCTTTCTTTTCGTTTCCTTCAAACGGGCAGGTTACTTTCGGTATCGCTCGCGCTCGCGGCCACATGAATGCACTCGCCATAACTATGATACGTACGATGCTCAAAGTATAGTCAATGGCTGTGCACATTGGGTTTATGGCATAATTTGTCGAGATGAGAGGGAAATATTTCTAGCTGACTTTGAGAATTAATTGTAGTTTCCAGGCCACGTGCTGCGTTATGAGGCGCTGGTTTGCCTCACATGTTCTAACGAGCCTCGAATACCGATCGGCAGCGTTTTCTGACCATGGTGAAAAAGTGCTGCAGGGCCCACTTAATGTCAGCTGTGCGAAACGAATACAAGTTGGCATTCTATGAAATTACATGTAACAGATGTTCTGATCATGCATTTTCTTATCTAAGAGTGTTCAGTTGATCATGAATGGACACCTATAAGACAGTGAAGGTCCGACCAGGTTTTCTTCCCTTTATTATCCTTTCATGTCATGTGATCACGTGTAAGTGCCTCGTTTAGAAATCGCCGGTGGTGACTGTATTGTTGTAATCGGCTTTACTCTATTCAACGTCAGGCAAACTTGTCATCCTGATTTTGAACTTTTTGAAAGCAGTTCAAATTACGGCGTGCACAAAAGGAGATGGACACACTATATGAAATCGTCTCTTCTTCATGTTCTAATTTGTGCAGTTTCCAGAATATTCAAGAACTATATTACCCACTAGCTCAGCTGTCATATTGCCACTCCGAGTTTGGCTATTGGTAGACGGCAAATGACTCTTTCTCCACGCACTATACAATCTCACACGGCACACGTTTGCTGACTTGCCCGGTGTATAATTAGAACCGAGACCACTGGAGTACCGACTAAGTGACAAAATAAAACGCGAGCGATATATTTTACGGCACATACTCCGAACGAGCGCACTGATATTGGAAAGTTTATGAAATGGCACACGCGCCATGACACATGCAGCGCTCTCTTGACCGCCACGCTTCTTCGTGAAACGACCTCCGTGCTGGTGGTCTGCGCCTGTCTCCTCACGATAGTCGGCACCGTGCTCATGGTGCTCGGCGTGCCCGCTGAGATGGAGCCCATGACCGCCATAGAACTCGAGCTATACCTCGTGCAGACAGGTGAGCGATAGCGCCGCATACTCCGCTTTAGGACTTCCCCTAAGCTAAAGGCCTGGCGCCCCCTTATCTATTCCTAATAAGTACGCTATATTCGCCCGTGATAGTGCCGATATGCCAACAACAGCGAGCAGACAAGCGTATTAGCTATTCCGCCAACTTTTGGAAACATTTAGCTCTGAGTTGTTTTTGTACGGGTAGCAGATCTAAGTACATATGTACGGCTATACAGTCTCTTTAAAGAGACGACGTAAAGGATCCCTCGGCCCGCGCGCTACAGGCTTCTTGGTGTACGCGTTGCTGATGGTCGGACTCGTGGTGCTGTGCTCGGGCCTGCTGTCGCACGCTCGAGGCGGCCAGTGCATCCTGGTGAACATCTGCATCAGCGCGCTGTCCTCGGTACCCTACACGATCGCCGTCAAGGCCATCGTGATGACTGTCTCCGAGGTCGGACAGCTCGTGACCGTGCGCACCGTCGCCTGGTTCGTGGTGGTCGTCGTCTCCTTCTTCGCTCACGTCATCTTCCTCAATAAGGTATGCGTGCGCGTGTGACGTCATATCGCACTTGCTTCTTAATGGCCACTGGATCGCGGACAGGGCCTTTGAATTTTTTTAAAAGAGGTGTTAGCGTATGTGTAGGCATTTTTCCGGTTCCACGTGTGGGGTGTTTACACGCCGATGCTAATGTGCGTCGAGTGTGGCCTACAAAATAAAGCCATCACTGTTGCGATCATGTACTCGACGTTTATTTCAGCAGTACATGCCTCGAGCAAAATTAATCCCGTCAGTAGACCTTCCATATCGGTCCTCCTTCCACGCAATCATCAACAAAACAGGTTTCATTGATACTGAGTCCGTTTCAGTTCACTGAAATTTACACTTCCGAAATCCCGCAAGCTAGTCGAGCTATTTTCACTTGCAGGCATTTTCCTAGGATGAACGTTGCTTACTCTCGTAAGTTCGTCGCATAAATTGTCGCAGAGGTACTACTTATAAAATGAATCGACAGAGCAACTTCAGCACTCCTGCAGTGAATTGTACAGCCTTACATTCATCCCATTCAACTCATTCATCACTCGCTTGTACCCCGGTAAACGTGACTGATCGTATACTACAGAAAACTTATCTAGCGCGCAGTAGCGACTTCCTACGTTACAGGTGAATGTAACGTTGGAATGTAACCTTAACCAGTCAATCTGAAGACGACAAAACTTCTGTTTCATAAGTGTGTTTTGCTATCCGATCGACTTTGCTAACGATTGGCTGAAGTAGTTTTCTTAAGCAATTTTTTTCTCCATAAGACATTGTTGTGTATATGGGCAATGGTCCTTACTCTCCGCACGTGCAGGGCCTAGTGCAGTTCGATCCGGTGCGCATCTCCCAGCTGTCCTCGTGCTTCCTGCACCTGAGCTTCACCGCAACCATGATGCTGCTGTCACAGTCCTGGCAGGAGGCCACGCCCTACCACGTCTTCCTCCTTATGCTGGGCGTGGCAGACGTGTCCTTCGCCCTGCTGGCCTTCGTCATCTTCCAGGACGACCACCAGCGGTCGGACACAGCGGTGCGCATCGCTCTGCGGCTGCTCATCGCTGGATCTCGTAGACGCACGCAGCCGCTACCATCGTCCCTAGCGGTGCAGCGGCCCCGCCGCATTGTGGCCAGTAGCAGACGGCACCAGAGCAGATGACAGGTCGGCGTCCCTCTTCTGATCACGTGGGCGGCGATATAAAAGCGTGCACGTGTTCGCATTTACGACACCCCCTAAGAAAAAATTAAAGATGGATGATCGCAGGAAGTGGGAACATATCGATACGAAAAGAACACCGGATGAAGGGGCTACATTTCTTCAACAAACGGGAGCTGGATGAGCGTCCGTGCTCCATGCTACCATGTGGCAATGTACGCTTGTATCACGCATTATTACGGCAGTATTTCATGTATTGTGAAGCATGTATACAAAACGCGCGTGTTCATAAAGCATGAAAGTTACTTGCACTGCGCTTCCAAGCAGAGGAAGAGTTACTCCCACTGTATTCACAAGCAGAGACATGCACGGGTGGCTGCGTGGTTCACATTTCACATAATTGAGACACCACGAGGGTACCACAAGGGTACAGGGGTACCACAACGGTACAGGGGTACCCCAAAATACAATGAAGAACCGTCAGCTCTGATCTTAATATGCAACGCAACAAAGAAAGAAAAAAAAGGAAGCGTGGCTGTCTGGTAGAACACCCGCTGACCACGCAAACGACCCGGGTCCAATCCTCACTGAGACCCGAAATTTTTATAATTAATTTTATTTGTATATTTGTCTATTTTTCAGCCATGCAAACATGATTTTTCACTCACAACCAACGACGCCGGAATTTATGCGAAACGAGCTTTTTAACGCTATCGCGCCAATAACATTCTGCGTTTAATTAGCGCTATCTGTCCGAGCATTTTGCACATTTATATAAATTCGAAACGTTTGGACATAGCGTTTCTTTTATCCTAATATCAATTTCGGATTTGCTGCGACCATCCTCACCCGACATGACTTGGCCATCTGGAAAACGCCTTTGCGCGCTTGCGTAAAGGCCGGCCCCTTCACTCTGCGTGACTTCTATAAAATGGCGCATGCTGCTTTCTGAAATCATCATGACCTACACGGAAAGCTTCAAGGACACCGCGATGCTTATAATGGCGACCCGACCTCTTCATTTTCTGTAGCCACTTGTATGATGACGAAGACACGATCACGTAACTATACCCGCCAATAAAGAGAAATCTCAGCTTCGAATACGCAGGAACATGCGTACGAAGCTGCAGTGTTCGATGCTGAATGGGGCAGCAACCAGATATCCGCTTAGAGACTATACGGTGGGTAGTATTTTTTGCAATAACATGGTTTTGGTGTTAATGTACGCAACTATTCTGGCACTTTCTAGGTCACGTGAAATCGTTTCTCCAATTATTGCGTCACTGTAAATATTCGCTTGCTGGCAACCCTTGTCCCCCCCCCCCCCCCCCTGTCTTTCGATGCGGGGACCGCAAAGACACCCTCATCACTTGAGTGTTACTGTTGTGTGAACAATGACACAATCGTTCGGTGAGACATAAAGTGGTGCTCGCTCTATGTACTTTCACCACTAAGGAAGAAAGTGACTCACCTCGTTTTCATGCAAAGTCTGTCTCATCTTGTTGTAACCCATTTGCCCCAACAAATTAACATTTGTCCTTTCGAAGAAATTCAACAGCACTCCACTCGGGAACTTCTTTCATGGGACTAATGCGAAAAAAAAAACGTAAAAGCAGAGAAAATTTATGAAGCTGCAAAGTGGAATCACGAACAAACGATGGGCAGCGTTATGCTGAATATTGTTTATTTCAACAATTTTTTCGCAAATATCCTCAAAAAGAAAAATAAATCGATTTTTGATGCTGCTGTTGTGTGTCATTATCTGGCTCGACAGAACATCGTGGACGTATGCCATGGTGCTTTCCTTGCTGGTTCTTATATACCCACACGATTTAATGGAAGATACACCGCGAATGGATGAATGAAAATCTTCATTGCGAAGAAATTCTTTCGGCGAAAGTGGAGCCCTCCGTCCGGGGCCCATGTGGCCTTTGTCACCTTGCGAGCTCTGTTAGCCCTTATCGCTTCAAGGAGGGGTGTAGTTTCATGGCCTGGTGATCAGCGCGACGCGCGTGCATATGCAACTCCTCGCAAACATGCACTCCCGCTGACCACATGGGGAAGGAAGTGTAAGCCCTGGTTAGGTGGGTGGTCGACAGCTTCTGATCCGAGAAATTGTTTCCTTGCCAGCACTCACCACCACCGATAAAAAGGACAAATGCAGTCCGTTGTTTCCGTAGGTTAGGTATAGCCTATAACATCTCAGGTTTACGCACACATTCATTCATTATACTAACGGCTTTAAACAGGTCTTACAAGATTATAGATTGTACATTGTCTTCTAGGAAGTCAGCGGCTCAAGCAAGACTCGAGATTTATTTGTTATTAAGTTGCTGTAAGAAGTAAACGGAAATACGTGGTACCACTAACATTCAGGCGCTCAAGCATCCGTGTGAAATTCACAAATGAAAACGTAAATTTAACGGCAGTAGCATTGTCAAATAATAATTTACATGTCAGTCTAACAGATTCAATGCTTTATTTTAGAATTCCTCTCAGTATTCTACTACGAGAATCAACTTTCTGGGTAGTCGTGTTACAATTGGTTATTCAAAACAGAAATTCACGTCGGGCACTCTATCAAAACTTCAATCCCTGTTCGTGCAATAACGTGGTTTTCTGCCGACGCAAGGTGTCAGGGTTGAGCGAAGCGGCCCCCGTTGATGCTCGACTGTTTCGAAGACGACAAAGACGAGGACTCAACTGTCGCCGCCGACGCTGAGCTAGTGCCGCGTTCTCTTGCGATCCAACGAAACCGTCGTCGACTCGGTCCGCAACAGCCCAGATCAGGTGACGCGGATCACTATTTTTTTTCGCCCTCATGTACCGGTTGTGTCTTTTGACACGAATATCTTTCCGACGCAGCAACCAACAATGTACGAGAGCTCGATGACCCGCCTGACGGAGCCCAAGCCCCAAATGCCCCGCAGCAGGTGAGGTCTTCCATTCGACGAAGACGTGCGTTTGACTGCGGCCTCCGTGATCAGCTCCGGTAGCGCGCGTGCATGTCGTGGCTCAACGGAGCCTATATATATGCGGTCAGACATACGTTGACTATCTTAGTATTAACAGTCTTTCTTCGCCATCTCACAGTGATGAATAGTTACGCAATACTATGGAAGTGACATACCTCTGCGCCCGATACAGAGGTTTTCAAAGATTTTGAGTGAACTGCGAAGGCAATATAGAGGCACGGCTGCTCGATCTCAGGGAACAAGACAGAGTGGCCGTTAGAGGCGGATGATTTGGGAAATATCGGAATGAAGCGAGGCGCGTTAACTGAAACAGTGTGCTTGTGATAAGTTTTGCTTAAAAGAGGCTGCTGTCTGTAAAAAAAAGCCTGTAGAGAAAGTTACCTTCACACCTTTTTAATGACGTCATCGACTGTACGACCGGAAGTGAAGACAGCACAGTGACAAAGGATCCCCGTAGTCTGTAGGCACGCCCAGCGGCGAGGATCCAAACGAACCAAGAACAAAAATTTAAAAAATATTAACCAAGAAGCAGAATAATAATAAAGTTTGTTATGCACTGCGTTAGCTATGTATCGGCTCCTGCTGCCATTTATCTCCTACCGCGCGCGTGCTGTATGTTCAATTTCTAGCGTGAGGAGACGTGACTTTTGGATTTATTGTCTAAATTTAAACAACTAATAATTTTTGTTCGTTTATGCGGCCCGCTTGGCTATCACCCGACTTGTAGAACTCTCAGCAATTACACCATGCTTTTTCTCCACGCTTATGTTGCCTGTGCCTGCGGGCGATATTAGTTACATGCGTTTGTAAACGTCGTATTACTAGCGCCGCTTGTGCGCATTGTACAGAACTTGTAGGCACAAACTGCGGTAGGAACATGTGCGCATATAGACATTTTTCGCCTCTCAGCTCCATAACCGATGCGCAATTTATAAACAGCAACGTTTGGCGCGAGACAGTTTGGCTTTGGCAGCACTGCAAGAATCATAACACGTGTTACATAATTCTTGGAACGTTTACAAAAAGTGCTCTATGTAGTTCATATATACAGTTGCCCAGGACCAAAAGACAGGACATGGTGAGAAGTATGTCATCAACTTAATTTTTCATAACCTCGGCGTTTAAGCAAAGGTTGAACAAGCCCGACCTGATTGGTTGATATGTGAGGTATAACGTTCCAGAACAACGACGCGATTATAAGGGAAGCCCTAGTGGAGGGCTCCAAAATTTCGATCACTTGTGGTTCTTTAACGTGCACCTAAATCTAAGCACACGGGCCTACAGCATTTTCGCCCCAATCGAAAATGCAGCCGCCACAGCCGGAACAAGTCCGACTAAGTAAATGTATGGGGCAATGCCGACATCTACGCCCCACCCTCCCATCTCCCTAGGGAACTGAGGAGCGCCTCGCCCCCTTTCCCGAATGCGTCTGCAAAAGGCTCACCCCATAACCGAGGCGCACCTTTCCTTGTCGCTGTTGAGAAACGAGGACACCTTTGCCGCTCGCAACTAACCGATGCCGTCTCTGGAAGCTGTAGTTAATATACGAGTGGTTGCGTCGGGAGCAATTGTGCCTACACCTGTAAAATGGCACAGCCCCGAGCTTGAGAACGACGCGTAAATGGATGTTGCGGAAACCACGCTGCACACAGCTGCAGACAGCAACGCTCGCTGCCAGCTTCGTCGTCGATCAAATGTGTGCACAGGCGGAAATGCTCCGGAGTCACCGTACACACACCCACGTACATGTGTACCGCGTTTTTCATGCTAAATTGGAGTAGGTGACTTCGGGTATGCTGACGTGTCCAATAAGCTGCAGCTGTGAACGATACGGCTGCGCTTGCTATAAGTCTGAACGTGCCTTTCCTCGCAAAGCATTTAGGAATGTGCATATAAATTTTCTACGGACAGCCGATATTTAGGTCTTATAGAACATTTCAAGACTCCGTTTTTGAGCAGTGGTTGCTTATCGACGCTTCGAACATCGAGGTGCTTGCTCTCATAGGCACGCACAGGATTCTCATTATGTGGATAGGGCAAATTTGCCGCAGTCCCCCCCTTCTCCCGTTTACTCCCGCTGGTCGAGTCCACGAATAAGAAATATACTCTTATACCGAGCAATTTATAGCTGGGCGAGTTGCTGTGTGCACTTCAAACTAAAACTGGTGTGCAACATTTACTTTCTGTCGCTCTTCTATATATATATATATATATATATATATATATATATATATATATGTGCATAAGAAAGACATGCGAAGGCGAAAAGTGGTTCTGTGATCGCGAGCTTATAGATGAAAACGCACTCAAAACATTTCAACTCGCAATCACATAACGAAACCGTACGCGTCGTTTATACAAGCATTGCCACTTACGACGATCCTACGTTTGTCACTATGCGTATACATATTTAATTTTAACACTTACACCATGGCCAAATCCTAAAGAAAACGACCTCAACAATGGACATAAAAAACGAAAATGAGGCACTCTTCTCGCATAAACCTGCCGTTGGCCTTTTGTATATCCAAGTAAAGAGCAAAATGCCACCTGAACAAACGTCAGTTTTACAATCTATTCAGTCGTATGAACATTTATTAAATCTTTCTCCACTCTGGCACAACTTGAGAAATGCACTTATGCTTCGCTGTCGGAGAGCGATCATTGAATTGACCGTAAGTTTCTCGGGTGTACAACACGCGCTGCTGCAATCTAAATCATTAAACCAGTTGAAATAGTGAATAGCCATAACCCTGCACAAAAAGAAATGAAGTGCGCCTGAATAGGGCAGTGGAGGGGGTGGGGTGCACGCGCCTATGCTTGTTCTAGCACAAAGTGGCAAGGATGATCAGAGTGTGTCCAACAAGCAGCAAAAAAGTAGAAAAAAAGAACATCAATCATACAGAGCAAAAAAAAAAAAAAAAACAGGATTCGTGAATGCAAACCAGAGTGATGGACGCAACTGTTTTCGCGATGGGATTTCTTTAATACGAGGAAATTGGCACCGTTTTTTGCAACGCCTGAAGGAGCACATCTCTGCGTTCACTGAATGCCCACTAATCAGGGGCGGCACCAGCGAGGGCCAGCCGCACTCGAAGATTTTTGCCTTCCCTGCCCCTCCCCTCCTCCTTTATACCCACACAGTGCAAAATGTCAATCAAGATGTTGAACAACGCAAAAGTTCCCAGATGCCACGAAGGAAGTCGTTTGGGAATACTGCTTTAAGCTGGTTGTACTGCAGGCAATACTCTATGCATGAAGTTAAAAAGTGCAACACGCTTATCCCGACACTTTCCAAGAGTGAGCACGTGTACAATGAATACCGCATTATGCAGGGCAATGTGGGCTGCGGAGCCTGTGATCCCCGACAGAGCCGTCTACACGTTTGGAACTCTGACGCTACTGATTCTGGCTGGGGCACTGATAATCTTGGGCTACGCTGCCTACATCAAGCTCTCCTGAGCACCCTTGCAACCGGCAGTCTGCATTGTTCCCCCGTAAGTATTCGCATTGATCCTCAGCGCTTGCAGTGCACTGCTGGAGTAGTACGATAAACTTGGCAGAGTGTTGCCTTCACTGCCCGCTAGTTAGCTAAACCGGTGATCTAGGCATGACAAGACATTCTGTGTGAGCGCTTTTCTGATGAGTCCTCCTAAGATAAACAGCACTGTGTGCATAGAAGAATGCCCATCGTTACAACATAGCACAACTATAAAAGCCAAAATGCCAAAGAAATATTATTCTATAAGGTCACTCACTGCTGAAACCTCAAAAGACTTGTAGGCAAAGGTTAAAAATACTATGGCGAGGAAGCACAGACTTTCAGTGAACTGGTTTAGAGAGTGCATAACACAGAAGCAAAAGGACAAAAAAGGGTAAGGTGTTTAAGTATAATTGCACATAAATCTTTTACATACGAAGATGGCAAATTTATCCGACATGAAGGCATGTTGTGCTGCACCTAATCAAGCCAGGAAGTACTAAAATTAAATCAAATGCCTAGGTCAATGCACATAGCAAACATACACACTGTGCTAGTCTGATGCGCACTTTGATATGTTCTCTTGTAGGTTGTGAACAGAGACAAGAATTGGAAAAAAAAAAAATCTCATTTCATCTAAGTGACACACGGCACAATTAAAGCAAGAACCATGCTGATCTTGGCATTCCTTTGATTAGGAATTGATTGAGCTGACATTAGAATTGGGTGTGCTCAAAAGGAAGGGCAATCATAAGTATAGAGTAGAGTTCTTCTCTGCATAGGGCACCACAAAGAAAAAGGACCAAAATTATTGCAGTGTTTAGCTAGTTCAATAGCTCAATTATTTAGTCCAGTTCTAGCCAGTACAAAGGCACGAGCGCCTTTATCATTATTTACAAATGTTTTTAATGCCAAAAGCAAAGAAACATGCCATCTTTCAAAAAATGAGAGAAATTAGAAATAAACTGGGAATGAAAATATAATTATTAGCAATAAATTCAACTACAGTGACAGTGATAAGATTAGTGTACATACTTAAATATTCAGCTCATTAATTGCTTCTTTCTAAATTTCAGAGGATCCACTGGCCTCTTCAAATGGGACGATAATAAAGACACCACTGCGAGGCTGCGTTCAGCATACTTTTTTCTTGAACAAACACAACTATCGCACTAGTCTAAACCCTTCATGAACCAACATATATTCTTATAACAAAAATGTTCACTGCACAAATGTCCATGATGGTGAAACAAAACATACAGGTGCAAACAGCTGTGCAGAATGAGGCTTGCGGCACAAATTGATGGAAAATAGAGGCTAGTCCATCTTGTTCATCATGCAGCATTCCTGCCATAATGAGCAGTTGCTCTAGAAACTTCTGAAACACTACTTCCAGGCTGCTCTTAATGCTTTTCTCGCAGAAAACCGCTTGCTGATGTATGAAACCAGAATAAGTATTGTAAGCACAACAGATATCAAAACGTGGTCAAAGTCATCCTTCAGGATGTCAAATGTTTTAGATGGTGTAACTCTAGTATAGAAAATGTCCAGTCCATAAGTAACTACTAGACAGGTAGATTCTAGTCCCGAAGCAGCAGTCGCGAATCCTGCCACTCTAGCAACGGACTGGTTATAATTTACTATATGCTCAGCACTGATGGGTAGTTCAGGCATGTACGGCACAAGTCCTTCTTCCCGGTGTAGGGCTGTCGGTGTGATAGGTCTCCTTGGATCGAGAAGTGCCTTTGGCAGTTCCAGAATAGCACCAGTTGGAAGGGCTAGTAATACATGTTTGCTTGTGATTCCTTTTTCGGTGACGGTATCGACCATGGCATCTATTGAGCTAGGAAAGACGTAACTCTGATGTTCCACAATGGCTCCCGGTGGCGAGTTGAATGATGAAAATGCCGAAGTGTTGCTCTGAACAGCACCTTCATAAAGTTCAATCACAGAAATTTCGGCCCGACGAGACTTTTCATTGTGGTAACAGTAGACAATCCAGTTCTCCGTGTGCACCAAGTGAACAGGGCCCCTGGCTCTCTTGTGACTTCCGGAGTATATGAACGCTCCAGTTATGACATCAATAAGATGCACGGTCACACTGGTCACCTTGTGGACATTATCGGTGCCCTCGGTCACAACCGCAACCAAATTTGGGTTCAGGTACTTGTACAGGACACTGCGGTCACCCATGACTCGACCTTGTGAATGAACATGCTCCAATGGGTTGCGCATTACAACGTGCGTAATCTTCTGCCCTTCGCTCTGAAGAGACGCTGTCCACACAGTTTCTACTGCGAGCTTTGTCGGAGTTGACGGCCTCAGACTATATCCGACAAGATCTCCGGTGGCAGGATCAGCGGTGAATAGATACTGCGTGCCACGATGTTCATAGACAAGCTTTGCAGCGGAGGTCGGGTATGTGTGCACACCAAGCTTGCTATCTAGGAAAAGGAGTCCCCTGGTGTACTCATCATCAAGAAAAGGTAACGAGGAAGCTTGTAGAATATGGTAGGGAAGTTCCTGCGTGTCCAAGATAACTCCCGTTATGGGGTTCACTGAAACCAAGTACCCATTGCCAGAACTGTGCTTGCCGAGTACTGTGCAGCGAGGTGGGTGCGGGTAATGCGCAGTTGTCCTCTGAACAAATATTGGGAGCTTCTTAGTGCCAGCACTGTTCAGTGGATGCAACTGCGGAAAATGCTGGCTCCAAACTATTTGCCCATTTCTGTTGTTCAAGGCAAACAACTTTTTAGCTGCAGTGCTCAGCAATATCACTTTGTTGAAGCCAAACTTGTCCCGTGTCAAATCCCGCGCAGTCGCACCCACTTCTGGTTGGCCTATAGTGCCACTGAGGCTGGCAAATAGACTTAGCAGCAAGCTCTGTAACTGGCAAAGCTGCATCGTGATGCGCATAAGAAACATGGCCAGCACATTCGCATTGCCGTCTCCAAACTCTTGTTCAATCTTTGCATCTGTCTCTGATAGAGGCAGGTCTATAAACTGTGCTCCAAGAACCGATGCTAAGGCCTCTTCTCTTGTCCATAACAGACGACCCTGTTGGTGAAAAAGGAGAATGGCATCATCTTCAGTCACAGCTAAAATTTTATATGACTGTTTTAGATCCTTGAGTAGAAACGGCAGTAAATGAATACTCTCTGCATTTGCCATAGTCGGTGGAATCGCAAACTGACCCTCACTGTCTTCCTTCTGCTGCCAGTTGCCACCCAGTTCATATATAAAAACCTTGCTGATGCCATTTTCAAGTTGTTCAACTACGCCTATATAGCAAGTTTCATCACCAGTGCTGCTGGCCATGTTGTCCTGAGACTTTCGAGTAATTTGCCAACCATCTCCCATACTAATAAGGTGCGTCGCATTTGGGAACATCTTGGCGAGCCTCACCCCCGTCTTGGTAATTCGCAACAAGGCGAAACCACGTTCTGGCATGCGCAAGGCGAGGTACGAGTCTTCGTGGGCGCGTGTTGAACCTTGGATGGGCTGTAACACCGGAACGGCGGTTGGGTCCTCAAGCTGAATGCCGAGAGAGGACAAGGGAACGTCGCGGAAGGCTGCCGACTCACCGAGTGCCATCACTCGAATCGTTGAAGCCCTGGCGTCGAGGCACGCAAGGTACTTGTGCTCCACAAGCCGGCAGTCGGTCCGATCGGTAATCCACGGAGCCGAAACGACTGGAGATGTTTTCATTTCACCGTTTTGTAGGTTGTAGATGGTTGCGACGACGTGGGATCCCGAATGTACCTCGACCGCTGTGAGCTCGCTCGAGTGAGAATTGACGTCGTACCTGACCAAGGGGGCGGAGCTGTGCGGTAGGGTCTTCTCCCACTGCAGCACTCCCGTATGGACGTCCCAGGCTCGAACGTAGGGTGCACTGCCCGACACAGTAATGAGATCGCCGGAAGAGGATACTGCGTGGATGCTGCCATCGTGTTCAAACACCTGCCTCCACGTCAGGGCTCCGTTCCGGGTGTTGAGGGAGGCCAACACATTCTTCTCGGTCGCAACGACGATGCGTTGATTAGAGCCCACTGAGCTGTGGTCGGCATACACGAACAGAGGTTTCCCGATGAATCGCTGCCGCCAGTCCAACTTTCCTGCTTGGTCTTCGTACAGAGCATATGCACCGAATCGGCTTAGACGCACAGTCGAGATCGCAACTAAAACAGCTAATAGCAGTCCGGAAAGCGTTTGGTACGCACTACCCTGCACTGAAGGCATATTAAGCGTGTACAACGACAAGCGAATCGATCACGGCATTACAACGTGCATAACACGGTCGCGAAAGAAGACGGCGGCACGGGCACGGCGGCGACTAGGAAAGTGTGCTTATTTCGACGGGAACAAATTGACAACAGTGTTGCCAGCACAGATGTCGTGCGCCTGCTAAAACAAAAAAAAAAAGTAGTGCAAAATTTATTTGGTGGCATATTTGAAATGTCCTGGCCATTGAGCAAGATCCAGCCTTCTCCATGCCTCTATTTTTTTCATGCCTACCCTTCCTATGCCTTATGGAGTGTTTATTACGGAGTGCACGAAGAACTAGCCTATCAAACTAGCCTATGGCTATGGGTCAACGCAGTGTATGCAAATTTTTTTGTAAAAAGTGGGACCAATAAAATTCAAGTTCAAACACTGCGCATTTGGGTGAAGTGAAGTGCCTGCACGTAGTTGCGACTTTGAGTTGTCCTCTGGTTGATCTTTTCGGGTAGGCTGCGCAAAAAAGGCCACTCTATAAAAATGGACACGTCCAGCAGCTCGCAGCCTAAAGCGCAGTTGTTCCATATTTACTTTAATCTAAGAGTCATGATTTCACGCATGAAGATCGAAACACTTCAGTGGAGTTATAATTAGTTGCTGTACGTGTGCACTGCACGATGACCAATGTTAAGAAGGAGATTGGCGACACGTAGCATAACAGATGTGTGTTCTTGTCTCATTACTTAATTTTCGTTTCATGTACTGTCTACTGGATAGAAGGGCCACCTTGCCCTAACCACTAGGCTTGATTTACTTTAAAACACTCCGCCAAGTTAATTACGCCCAAAAAGACAAAAAGAGATGGAGAGTAAGTTGTATGAAATGTTCAGAACTTCAGACATAAAGTGATCTGTAAGCAATATATCTGTTTAATGGACACATTTTAATAAACTAAAAATGACAGTGAATGCCAAGCAAACCGACTCGATTCGTGGTAGTAATGGTCGATAAATATTTCTAATTGATGAACAATTATTCGTTCCGCACCTCAACCATTAATCGTTGCGTCTTTATTGATGAGAGAATTCGCCGATTAATCAATTTAGTTTGGCAGGCGCTTTCAAAGGGACAATACCGGTATATAAACATTTACATTTTTTTTTTGCAGTTTGAAATTACAAACAAATGAATAGAAATTGGGGTCTGTTTGTTTGGATGCTGGGCTATAAAAAGAAACAAGTGCGTAACTGTTCGATATATCATATTTATCTTGCTAAATACCAATTATTATTGATTCTAATGAACAGTATAGCAATACGCACTACATTATATAAAGCAAAGGAAGACAAAAGTTGACTTGAAGCGGTGAAACATAGTCGAATAAGGAGTGTAGTGCCGTTATGAAGTGACCCGTATTGGGTTCATGTAGTAGGGGTTTAATCGCACTTCAAGTTGCAGGCCGCAGTTGCACAGTTTAGTCCCGGAAGGGCGGGCACAGTGAATTCGGTAAGAGCGGAGTGTAGGGGAAGAGGGGGGGGGGGGGGGGATTTTGTACAAAATTTCACACAACTTTGAAATTTGAAGGAACACCTTTCGAACATCCCGTATGTAGGTTGTTTATGAAGGGTACTTCACGCCAGGTTTCGAAAAACATATCGATGCTTATTTTCCCAACCACCAGAATTCGGACTCCTCTTCTGAAATATATTTCGTTCCAGGGTGATGTTTTCTATACATATTAACCGCGTAAGGTATCACGAAAAAAGAAAAAAAAAAGAAAGGAAGCTTGAGACCTGTCTCGTGTTTGTAGCTTACTGGAACAATGCGTTACGAATCGCAATAGGTTAAAAAAATAATGCGAGCACTATTTAGCATAGTCACAAAACTATATCATATGAACCGCAGGCCGAATGTGGCCCGTGGGCTGCCTGTTTCAGCAACCTAGCTTTAAGTAACACTCAAATACTGGGTTCGCCCCGCCGCGGTGGTCTAGTGGCTAAGGTACTCGGCTGCTGACCCGCAGGTCACGGGATCGAATCCCGGCTGCGGCGGCTGCATTTCCGATGGAGGCGGAAATGTTGTAGGCCCGTGTACTCAGATTTGGGTGCACGTTAAACAACCCCAGGTGGTCGAAATTTCCGGAGCCCTCCACTACGGCGTCTCTCATAATCATATGGTGGTTTTGGGACCTTAAACCTCACATATCAATCAATCAAATACTGGGTTCAAACCCAGAAAGGCAAATAAAACTTATTTTGTCTTCTATGTTCATTTTTTATGAAAAAAAACTGAAGAAACTTTAAAATTCCTCTCGGAAGATGCCCCTGTTCTGATGAACGCAGTTTATTTACCGTATTTTCTGACAATTTGTTGTATTTTTGATGGATTGTGAGCGCGCGGCGGCTGCTAGCAAGTGCGAGCAGTGACGTGGTTGTGGTAGTGGTTAGAAGATGAGAAAAGGCGCCTAATTTCTGCAACTAGGTCGGGAGCACGGCGCAGTGCCTCAGTGACGTTGAACTCACCGAGGCATACGCAGGATGCACGTGTTCTCGTCGTCCTCTTCCGTTTCTCCACCTCTTCTTTCACTCCACTCTTTCTCTTCCACAAAAGCGCTTGCGCTTTGCCCCAACAAGAAGCATTGTGCGCTGCTGTTGCTGTTCATACCGGTTCTGAGAACCGATCTGGAAGATGAGCGAGTCGAGAGGCGTTGGGCCATGACTGGCATCGTTGGCTTGCCAGTTTCGGGTGAGCTTGACGTCACCAAATGTCACACCCTCTGGTTCACGATGCTGCCGCTAGGAGCGACAGTGTGTGAAAAAACAGATGAAATTCATTATTTTACCGTAGTTTCTGCTTGGAATAAAAGTTGTCTCTATCGATTTCATCATCTAATCTATAGATTTGACTGAAAGTATTGGCAACAAAAATTTTGTTCAGTATCCCTTTAGATCAGGCCACACATACCCGTTTTAGCGCGTCGACTCGGCACGCGTCTTTTTGACGCGGCGCTTAGCCTTGTCCCGTATGGAGAGAGAGAAAGAGTGAGCAGCTTCACGTAGCCTCGCGCCCACTTTCTATTCCCCTTTTCGGTCGGTGTCAACATACCAATAGTATAAGCACGTGTTGTTTCCCAAGAAACTTCCGGTTACTTCAATTATCACTCTCTAACGCTGAAGCAGAAAACGTGTTATTTTAGTTGTGCCAAAGTAAGGGAAAAATATTTTTCCACTTTCTGGTGGTAAAAGGAAGGCGCTTAAAGCTAACGACTAATTCCTATAAAGTTGCGTGTGGCTTAGAAGAAAATGTATTTGAATTATTTGGCCAGACAACGGCGACAGAAATGTTTAAAATGAGCGGGACACTCGCTAAAGCATTCGCTTCCCGCCAATGCTTCTACGCTACGCTAGTGCACAAAACCGCAAGCCGTTCAGCAGTTGTGTAGTCTTATCCCACACACGTGAAATGTTTTTTTTTTTTACGGGACAGCATTATGCCCTCCCATAGTAGTGTACCTAGTACACTAAATCGTTACCCACTTTTAGGGGCGAAGCTCCTAATAGCGGCACCCGTCCGTCCCTCGTCGTCATAGTCGTAGTCGTAGTGTGTCGCGTTTTACACTTTGACCTCTAAGGTGGTGCCGGTGGGAGATTTCTCCTGTGCGTTGTTGAACAATAAAAAAAAATTCGCAACGTGCGCGTTAACTAAAAGCCGAATTCTTCTTTCTTTCATTCCCCATTAGCAGCCATTGGCGTGTTCCAGTAGGAAACGTTAGTAGAAGTAGAAGCGTTAAAAGCCGACTTCTGCTGTCTCTCATCCCCAGTAGCAGCCATTGTTTACCTCCAAGGTAGTGCCTGGTGAGATTTCTCCTGTGCGTGAATAAATAATAAAAGAATTTTGTTCTAAACACCGTTGATTGATTAAATAAACCAACGAAAGACGCCAGATGTTTTCTAAAGCAAAACAAAAAGAAGACGCCAGCTGCTAAACGAAAGACAACAGGTGTTTTCTAAAGCAATGGTATTACAATCAAAACCATATCAATACAGGTTTGTAGTTGCTTATGCTCGTTGCCATCGGTGTGTACTCGTATGGATAAGGATGCCGAAAGGCGGGCGCGCAGGGCTGCGGTGGCGCGCGCTCGCAGACAGGACCCTGAAGTGAGAGCACGCGAGGCAGAAGCGCGCCGGGAAGCTGTGTGACGTCGCCGCCAAGATCCCGCCGTACGTGAACAAGAAGCTGCAACGGCACGTCAGCGTCGGCAAGATCCTTCCGTACGGGAACGAGAGGCCACATCAGCAAGGCCTGCAGCGTCGGCAAGATCCTGTCGTACGGAAACAAGAAGCCACATCAGCAAGGCAGCGTCGGCAAGATCCCGCCGTACGTGAACAAGAAGCTGCAGCGGCACGTCAGCGTCGGCAAGATTCTTCCGTACGGGAACGAGAGGCCACATCAGCAAGGCAGCGTCGGCAAGATCCCGCTGTACGTGAACAAGAAGCTGCAGCGGCACGTCAGCGTCGGCAAGATCCTTCCGTACGGGAACGAGAGGCCACATCAGCAAGGCAGCGTCGGCAAGATCCTGCTGTACGGGAACAAGAAGCCACATCAGCAAGGCAGCGTCAGCAAGATCCCGCTGTACGTGAACAAGAAGCTGCAGCGGCACGTCAGCGTCGGCAAGATCCTTCCGTACGGGAACGAGAGGCCACATCAGCAAGGCAGCGTCGGCAAGATCCCGCTGTACGTGAACAAGAAGCTGCAGCGGCACGTCAGCGTCGGCAAGATCCTTCCGTACGGGAACGAGAGGCCACATCAGCAAGGCAGCGTCGGCAAGATCCTGCTGTACGGGAACAAGAAGCCACATCAGCAAGGCAGCGTCAGCAAGATCCCGCTGTACGTGAACAAGAAGCTGCAGCGGCACGTCAGCGTCAACAACATCCTGCTGTACGGGAACAAGAAGCCACATCAGCAAGGCAGCGTCGGAAAGATCCCGCCGTACGTGAACAAGAAGCTGCAGCGGCACGTCAGCGTCGGCAAGATCCTACTGTACGGAAACAAGAAGCCACATCAGCAAGGCAGCGTCGGCAAGATCCCGCCGTACATGAACAAGAAGCTGCAGCGGCACGTTAGCGTCGGGAAGATCCTTCCGTACGGGAACGAGAGGCCGAGGCAGCACGTCAAGGTCGCGAAGCAGATCTTGAAAACGTTCGACAATATGGGAAGTGGCGAGGAAGCGCGCATATCGCCAGGCGAATTAACGGAAGAAAATTTCACGGTATTACTTCCAGGAGCTTCGCCCAATCTCATCATCATTCACCTCGTGGATCTGCCGTCAATTTTTCTAAACACACTCTGCTTGTAAACGGCGAAAGGTTCTTGGGTGCGGCGCCGTGTCAGCAAGCCTCGCGCTGACGTTGTAGCAACCGGTACGTGCGGTGAGGCCTCATGCATTTCAAAAACACCTCAATAGGACAAGATGCGAAGACTACCCGGAGGACTGCGCCATTCTAGGTGGCATACATGGTAGACCCCAAGAAAACTTGTACACTGCGGAGGGCCCAAATCTTGTTTCGGCGGTCGCAGGATGTGGCCTCGGCGGGACCGTTCTAGACGCTCACAAACGCTTAAAGCATTTAAGGAAAGCTGTGACCTGCAACAAAAACTCGCAATTACGAATCACCAAGGCTGGAGAATCAGTTCACACAAAGGAGATTCTGCGAGAATATATTCGTTCATTTAACTATCTGTAGTGCTCCTTTTGACTGAACCTGCCTCTTGCTAAGCAAGAAATTCGTAGCTGAGAATGGGCAGCATTTCTGGCATTTTTATTGTACATTTTAGTAGTGTAAGAGAGGAAAGGTAAACGTAATTTACTTTTTTCAGTATTTTTCATTGGATACGTTAGAGGTAATGGTACTTGGACATGCAACCGAACTCTGCAATTTAACGAGACACTGCACGGAGGTTTTTCAAAATGACGTAAGCTTAGCACGCCATGTTCGGATGCATTTATAAACGGTTATGTATACGCTGTGTACACTGTCTTTACTTGTTTTCGATGTTTCGTTTGTGTATGTGCAAGTTAAGTGTACAATAAACTTCCCTTTCTTAATCGTACTGACTCGGCGCGTTGAAACACGCACATTATCGTCTGCCCGCGGGGCGGTTTCGTGCTCTCCCATAGAAGAGTATACCAGGTACTCTAAATCGTTAACCACTGCTTTTTTTTTTCTAAACGTGTCAATGAACGCATTTCGTTTACTACGCTTCTCGGCCTTTTGGCTAAAAGCTGACGGAGGGTATTTGACAGTGATGGCAACCCTGAGAATTTATGCCTAGGCCGGCTCGGGCGTAATTTCGACCATGCGGCCTCATCAAGCGCGAGGCGCAAGGGACGACTTTCAGCTTTCCCATAGAAGAGTACCGAGTACTCTAAATCGTTAAGCACTCTTTCCAAACACACAGAGCTTTCAGCTCTCTCATAGTAAAGTACCTAGTACTAGAAATCTTGAAACACTTTTTTCTAACCACACAGAACATCGCTCTCCCATAGTGGAGTATCAAGCACTCTAAATCGTTAACACTTTTTCAAACACATGTTACCGCGATCAATCGAAACGGCTTCAAGCTCACCCGTAGTAGAGTACCAAGTATACAAAGTCGTTAACCACTATTATTAAACACACAACAGTTAGATGGAAGGAAAAACATGAGTACAACCACTGTAATGAAACAGAGACATCTTATTGCCCTCCTGAAGTAGCGTACGAATTACTCTGGATCGTTGACTACGTTTTCTGAACACACAACAGCTGGGGTTTTCAGTTGTTCCGTGCTAGCCATGCGCCCACTCTAGTACGCATGCATGCGTGGAATTTTCTAAAATGTGACTAACTTAACTTCCTTTAACTTCTGACATTCGGATAGACAGAGATAAATTGTATTGCTGCGCTCATTTGCAAAATGTATACACTGTCTTTACTTGTTTTTGATGTTTAGTTTGTGTATATACAAGTTACGTGTGCAATAAAAACTTACCTTTTAGGGGTGAAGCTTCTTAGGGTGTGGGTCGGTTCCTCTTCCGTTAATATGTCGTATGTATGTAGCCACCTCTAGTTTATGAATTGCGCACTAAATGGCGTTGTGTGTATATCTTTATGGAAATAATATCACTAGATGGCGTTAGTTGTTTTCGTATAAATGACAATTAAAGAGGATAGATGGCACTGTTATAATATTAAATTTACAGCATATATACAGAGTGAATGAAGGTGAGTGAGGCAAAGTGTCCGTCCGTCCTTTAATCCGTCTGGTGCATGCTCAAGCGTGATAGGAGCGGACGGACGGACAGACAAACAAGAGGACATACATACATACATGCATACATACATACACACACACGGATACATACATACATACATACATACATACATACATACATACATCATCATCATCATCATCATCAGCCTGACTACGTCCACTGCAGGACAAAGGCCTCTCCCATGTTCCGCCAGTTAACCCGGTCCTGTGCTTGCTGCTTCCAATTTATACCCGCAAACTTCTTAATCTCATCTGCCCACCTAACCTTCTGTCTCCCCCTAACCCGCTTCCCTTCTCTGGGAATCCAGTCAGTTACCCTTAATGACCAGCGGTTATCCTGTCTACGCGCTACATGCCCTGCCCATGTCCATTTCTTCTTCTTGATATCAGCTATGATATCCTTAACCCCCGTTTGTTCCCTAATCCACTCTGCTCTCTTCTTGTCTCTTAAGGTTACACCTACCATTTTTCTTTCCATTGCTCGCTGCGTCGTCCTCAATTTAAGCTGAACCCTCTTTGTAAGTCTCCAGGTTTCTGCTCCGTAGCTAAGTACCGGCAAGATACAGCTGTTATATACCTTCCTCTTGAGGGATAGTGGCAATCTACCTGTCATAATTTTAGAGTGCTTGCCGAATGTGCTCCACCCCATTCTTATTCTTCTAGTTACTTCAATCTCGTGGTTCGGCTCCGCGGTTACTACCTGCCCTAAGTAGACATAGTCTTTTACCACTTCAAGTGCACTATTACCTATCTCAAAGCGCTGCTCTTTGCCGAGGTTGTTGTACATTACTTTCGTTTTCTGCAGATTAATTTTAAGACCCACTTTTCTGCTCTCCTTGTCTAACTCCGTAATCATGAGTTGCAATTCGTCCCCCGAGTTACTCAGCAATGCAATGTCATCGGCGAAGCGCAGGTTACTAAGGTATTCTCCATTGACTCTTATCCCTAACTGTTCCCATTCTAGGCTTCTGAAAACCTCCTGTAAGCACGCGGTAAACAGCATTGGGGAAATTGTGTCCCCCTGCCTTACACCCTTCTTGATTGGTATTCTGTTGCTTTCTCTATGAAGCACTATGGTAGCAGTTGATCCCCTGTAGATTTCTTCCAGAATGTTTATATATACTTCATCTACGCCCTGATTCCGCAGTGTTTGCATGACGGCTGATATTTCTACTGAATCAAACGCCTTCTCGTAATCTATGAAGGCTATGTATAGTGGTTGGTTATACTCTCAGCATTTCTCTATTACCTGATTGATAGTATGAATGTGGTCAATTGTTGAGTAGCCTGTTCGAAATCCTGCTTGTTCCTTTGGTTGATTGAATTCTAATGTTTTCTTTACTCTGTTAGCAATTACCTTTGTAAATAGCTTGTATACTACAGAGAGCAAGCTGATCGGCCTGTAATTCTTCAAGTCCTTGTCATCTCCTTTCTTATGTATTAAGATGATGTTAGCGTTCTTCCAAGACTCTGGTACTCTTCCCGTCAGGAGACACCTCGTAAACAGGGTGGCTAGTTTTTCTAACACAATCTGTCCTCCATCTTTCAGCAGATCTGATGTTACCTAATCCTCACCAGCAGCTTTGCCCCTTTGCATGCTCTCCAAAGCTTTTCTGACTTCTTCTATCATTACTGGTGGGGTGTAATCTGGGTTACTGCTAGTTCTTATAGTATTAAGGTCGTGGTTGTCTCGGCTACTGTACAGATCCCTGTAAAACTCCTCCGCTATCTTAACTATCCTATCCATATTGGTAGTTATTTTGCCTTCTTTGTCCCTTAGTGCATACATCCGACTTTTGCCTATCCCAAGTTTCCTCTTCAATGCTTTGACACTTCCTCCGTTTTTCAGAGCGTGTTCAATTCTCTCCATGTTATACCTTCTTACATCGCATACTTTACGTCTATTAATCAACTTCGAAAGCTCTGCCAGTTCTATTTTGTCTGTTGTACTTGACACTTTCATGATTTGACGCTTCTTAATTAGGTTCTTCGTTTCCTGTGAAAGCTTGCCAGTGTCCTGTCTAACTACCCTGCCTCCAACTTCCACTGCACACTCCATAATGATACTCGTCAGATTATCATTCATTGTATCTACGCTAAGGTTGGTTTCCTCACTGAGAGCCGAGTACCTGTTCTGCAGTGACACTCTGAATTCCTGTACTTTCCCTCTCAGTGCTAGCTGACTGATTGGCTTCTTGCGTATCAGTTTCTGTCGTTCCTTCTTCAAGTCTAGGCGAATTCGAGACCGTACCATTCTATGGTCACTGCATCGTACCTTGCCAATCACTTCCACATCCTGCACGATTCCAGGGTGTGCACTCATTATAAAGTCTATTTCGTTCTTATTTTCGCCATTAGGGCTCCTCCATGTCCACTTGCGGTTTTCTCGTTTTCGGTAGAAGGTATTCAAAATCCGTAAATTATTGCGTTCTGCGAACTCTACTAGTAGCTCTCCTCTGGCGTTTCTAGTACCGATGCCATAATCTCCTACTGCCTGGTCTCCAGCCTGCTTCTTCCCTACCTTTGCATTAAAGTCGCCCATCACTATAGTATACTGTGTTTTTACCTTACTCATTGCCGATTCCACGTCTTCATAGAAGCTTTCAACTGAAGCGTCATCATGGCTGGATGTAGGCGCGTAAGCCTGTACTACCTTCATCTTGTATCTTTTATTCAGTTTAATTACGATACCTACCACCCTTTCATTAATGCTATAGTATTCCTCTATGTTGCCAGCTATGTTTCTGTGAATTAGGAACCCCACTCCCAGTTCCCTTCTGTCTGCCAAGCCCCTGTAGCAAAGGACGTGCCCATTCTGTAGCACCGTATAGGCCTCATCTGTCCTCCTAACCCCACTGAGCCCTATTATATCCCATTTAACACCCTCTAGCTCCTCGAATAGTACAGCTAGACTTCGCTCACTAGATAAGGTTCTAGCGTTAAACGTTGCCAAGTTCAGGTTCCAATGGCGGCCTGTCCGGATCCAGAGATTCTTAGCACCCTCTGCTGCGTTGCAGATCTGACCGCCGCCGTGGTCAGTTGCTTCGCAGCTGCTGGGGACTGAGGGCCGTGAGTTATTTGACGTAAGCATGTGGGAGGTAGTGGCCAGATACTGCACCAGGGTGGCCAATCCTTCTCTGGTGAGGGAGTGCGTTCTCGGCGGTGTTTGCCGGTGAGGCCGCACCCCAGGCCTCTTAATGCAGTTCCATCAACACGCGGATTTTTTTTTTAATCCGGTTGGGAACTGCGCGGTACCGGGATTTGAACCACGGACCTCTTGCATGCGAGGCGGATGCTCTAACCACTACGCCATCGCCGCCTTGCTTCGCAATGGGCATAGTGGTCACTAATTTCTTTTTTTTTACATTTCAAGTAATGCTGATACTAGACAATGTTCTAAATAAAGACATAGGCACCCACAAGTGTTTTTTTTTTTGGGGGGGGGGGGAAGGGGCGGCTAGCTATCACTTACTTTTCAAGTGGTTTTAGACGTAATGCGCTACGAAGACAACGCCTCACCCTTAAAGGATTTTCGCCGTGCACTCGGGAAGCTGTGCTACCTACGCCATTCTCACTATCCTCGTTCAACAACAAGATTAAGCTATACAGGTCTCAGCTAACAGAAATTGAAACAAAAAAATATTTACATACATACATACATACATACATACATACATACATACATACATACATACATACATACATACATACATACATACATACATACATACATACATACATACATACATACATACATACATACATACATACATGTGAGACGTCCCCACTACGCCACCGATCGCCAAAGAGAGGGAAGCCCCTCAACCCCCTTTTTATCCCGTTCCCTCTTGGCTACGTGTCTCAATTACTTTCCACACACAGGGATTCGTGCTGGGCCCGGGAAGTAAGAGACGTCACGATCTTTTCTTAAACATGGACGCATTTAATTGAATAACAAGTGCAAATGGCGTACACACATATTGCCCGTGAACGACATCTCTGTTACACAAAAGGGTAACGCATCAGCAAATACTCGCGACACGCGAAACAGGATACATTTTATTCAGACGACGGATCGAATCCCGATGTGGCGGGACGGACGGCGCGTCACGTGACCTCAAATCAGCGATTCCCCTCGTCCGCGACTCGTCCGCGCGGCTCGCGGACGAATGAACCCAACCTGTTTCTCACATCGGGATTCTGGCGGGGGAGAGCCGGTACTTCAGCGGAATAGCTTGGGGTCGGTGGCAACCCGTACACTTTTCGTCTGCTCGCGGCATGTCCTCCATGGCTCGCGGACAGCTGCATGACTGGTCGGCATCATCTACGCTTGAGCATTGTTTACTTAGTTTCCAGACACTGTTCTCAGGTGATTAGATGTGCAGAAATCACTTTTGGTGGTTCGGGAAATGTCGCCGCCGTCGCTTAACACGCGAGATTCTTAGCCGTCATGGTGGTGAAATATTCCAACTTCTGCAACCGGTGACGTGCCGCTTCTAAAAAAAAAGCGGGAGACACGTTTAGAAGTTCTACAAGTGGGGAATAATGTAGTTGAAAGAATATCCTGCTAGCAACTCCCTTTTCTCCTGAAAGAATAACACTACTCGTTCATTTGTCACAACACGACAGACATCGCAGCCAAGCTTCGCTTCTTGCGGGCATCCATGTTGAATACTCTCAAACCGGTCTGCTGCCAGCGGGCGCAGGTGAGCGCCGAATCTGCTGTCGAGGGTAATCCGGCTGTTTTCCCCTAGGACACCGTCCGTCGTGTGGATGCGCCTGCAGGCGGACCATCCGCGGATTAGCTGTCCGCGTCCACGACAAATCCGGATTCGGTCCGTCGTCTGAATGCACCATAAAAGCGAGTGACGGTGACAATACAATGGTGCCTCAATACAGAGTAAACATACAACGACACAAATGATAAAGTGATAAATTAATAAAACCGCGCAATGTCTCAATATGCCGCATTCATTCCCGCAAAGCTCGTTCAAGTAAAGGAGGTGATGTTCGTCTCACGGAATGTCCATGTTGTCAGTCTTCACCGTCTTCGTCGTCTTCGTTGTCTCTCTCGGCGATTTCCATCTTAATCTTCTTTCATAACGTCCCGCAATCACTCGTTTCCTCGTTTCCCATCTCTAACTTTCATTCCTCGTCATATCATCTCTGCCTCAGTCATCATCCTATCGACTCTCATTGCTGTCTCTTCACACCGTTATCTTCCTTTTCCATTCCGTCTCTCTACCATCTCGGGCTCATCGCATCGTATCTCCGACTCTCTTCGCATCGTATCTCTGACTCCCCTTCGCATCGTCTCGTAGTCCCTTTTTTGTAGGACCCGACTCCACCCTACCGGGGCACCAAACCAGTCGCCATTCCACGCGGCATATCTTTTCTTCTCAGTCCGAGTGTATCCTATGACGATAGTTATAGCGCGAGAACAAAACGACGACACAGAGACAAGAAGGACACGAAATAACCGTTTTGTTCTCGCACTATAACTATCGTCATACCATACCAACTAGCCCAAGCTGCCACACTTCCGAGTGTATCCTCTTCGGCGGCCGCCCCCGCGGCTTACACCAGTAGAAAACCCTCTCCCAAACAAAGCCGAGCAAGTAACAATGTACAAGCTCAAGCCTCAGGGAAAGTGATGGGCGAGCCGTCCGAAGACACTTTAATTACGGGCGAACAATGGGCCCGATGCTTCCCGTACTTGGTGAGCCGATGTCCCGACCACGTCTCAACGTTTCCATGTAGCTCGGTGTCTCCCGCGAAATTCTCCGTAGCCGCCGCTTCTTCGTCATTCACCGCCGCGGGCGGCCATCCGCGCAGAACGCAGTAATGAGCCCTGGAGCCACGGAGGCTGACGGAAAGTCATACTGGACCCGACACAGGCGCTGCGGCAGCGTCGCATTCCCCGAACCAACAAAAGGTGCCTTGCTGCTCCCCCATGCCAAAAATCTGAAGGGTGCGCGCCGATTATCTCCACCGTACGCTGTCACATGGTCTGTAAACGACAAGGCGCCGCCCGGTCCTCGTGTTTGCGCGAGGGAGCCCGTGAGAACAGTAGAAATAATCCTTCTGGTACTTCACTCCGGAATGCCCATTCGTTACACCGAAGGTTTTCTTTTCCTTTTTTTACGCGTGGGTTTGAGAAACGAGCGTACACATCTTGAAAGGAGCGGGGTTCAGTCCGTGTTTGCGGGGACGTCACACATGCATACATACATACATACATACATACATACATACATACATACATACATACATACATACATACATACATACATACATACATACATACATACATACATACATACATACATACACACATATATACATACATACATACATGCATACATACATACATACATGCATACATACATACATGCATACATACATGCATACATACATGCATGCATACATACATGCATGCATACATACATGCATACATGCATACATACATACATACATACATACATGCATACATACATACATACATACATACATGCATACATACATACATACATACATACATACATACATACATACATACATACATACATACATACATGCACACATACATACATGCATACATACATACATACATACATGCATGCATACATACATACATGCATACATACATGCATACATGCATACATGCATACATACATACATACATACATGCATACATACATACATGCATACATACATGCATACATGCATACATACATACATACATACATGCATACATACATACATGCATACATGCATACATACATGCATACATACATACATACATGCATACATACATACATACATACATACATACATACATGCATACATACATGCATACATACATACATGCATACATACATGCATACATGCATACATACATACATACATACATGCATACATACATACATGCATACATACATGTATACATACATGCATACATACATACATACATACATACATACATACATACATACATACATACATTGGGCAGCGCGACCCTCTGCCCGCTTTAATAAGGATGTTAGTTCAATACAATCTGAACAGAGAAAACCAGACGGGCCAATTGCTTGCGCATTTCGCAAGGCTAGCTTCACCGGCAACCTACATGCTAAATCCTAAAGGACTAGTGTGTTCACGCTGTACCCCATTGCTTTACAACGGAAAAGAAGTTTTCGCGTTACACTGTTCGATTCCACTGTCGGTGCGCGCTGCGGCAAGTTACAATATACGAATATTCGCCACTCAGTTAACAGCGCCCGCAATCGTTTTCCCTCTCCGGCCTAGCGTGTGAACACCCACGCTAAGCGGACCTCGAACAGCGATCGAATCGCGTTACATCGAACATTCGCTCACTCCAACGACAAAAAAAAAAACAGTGCGAAAAAAAAAGTTCTTCCATATCCACGAAGTGAATGATGATCAGTAGGTGAAGCTCCGGAGGTAAACGTGGTAAACCATGAATCCTCCGTACATTTTGCCCACTCGATTTTGTTACAACGCTCCCCCTTGCGTACGTCGCCGCACTTCCACCAACTACACGCACCATATGTAACATCATTCCTATTTTATAACATCTCGCATCTTTCATCATCAACTACAAGTACCGCCGTCTATAACATCTTGCATCTTTTCATCATCGAATACAAGTACCGACATCTAGTGAACACTGCAAAAACTAAACAAGCGGTGGCTACCACTGACCTCCACTAGGGCTAGTGGAGGTCAGTGGTGGCTACATATACAGGAGACGGTACCGCCACCTAGTGAACACTGCAAGAACTAAACGAGAGGTGGCTACATACAGGGGACGCACAGCCCACTCCTTAAGGAGCTTCGCCCCTAAAAGACAGCCGCAACAAAGTCGCGCCGCCCAGGCGGACATGCGCTGGCCTCGCCGACGGATCACAAGTGGTGTCAGTATTAATATCTATGCTCGCTCTAAACGTGAGTGCGAGTGTGAAAATAACCTGTTATATACTCACTCCAAACGCGGAGACGGCGCAACGACGGAGTGCGCTGTGCACGTAGTGACGGACTTGCCACTGGAAGGCGCCACGCTCAGCGTGCGCGGCAAGTTCACGGAAGAATCGAGTGCGTGTGCCAAAGGAAGGGACGACGTAATGGTTATGGTCAAGAGAGCATCTGTTTTGAAAAGCACTGTAGCCATCGGTAATCGGTACAGAAGCTTAGTATTCTCTTACCTCTTCTATGTAATACGTTATGTGGGCATCGTAAAGAAAAAAAAAAGGGGGGGGGGGAGAAAAAAAAGGAAACCCTCGAAGCTGAGTTGAGACGCAAAAATTCAGCGTGTTTTTCCTGCGCAGTTTCTTAGCGTTCGAAAGCAGCGAACAAAGAAACAAACAAAACAAGCAAATGAACAAACAAACAAACAAATAAACAAACGAATGAACGAACGGGCAATCAAACAAAACTAGCAAGCAAGCAAACAAATGAATAAATAATATAGAAACCAACAAGCATTCTCATCATCGACAACAACAACAACCACGCAGAACTTCAGCGCTGTATTACAAGGCACTTCGTACAGTGCACAAGAGGCGCCTATTGTGCAAGGCATGTCCGGTATACGTCCACGCCCACGTGTAAACAAAAGAGCGCTGCGCAGCGAAGAGCGAAGTAATAAAAGGGCAGCCGACGCTAGGTTCGTGGTGCTGAACACATCCGTGCACGCCGTTCGTGCACATCCTCCCACCTCTCGTTTCTCGGAAGCGTTTTTGACTCCCAATCTTGCCGGAAACGAGCGGACATCGACTTGTGCTGCATCGCATGCGCCCCATTCGATCGCTTCATTCTAAGCATAAACGTGCCGAGAGATGCGGATGAGAAGGAGAGCGCTCCTTGTGATTCTTTAATGGACACAATCTTTATTAACCATCTTCATAGTTTTTACTGTTACTTGCCCTTATCTGTACGGACTATATCCGCGATGAGATCACGCTGTATGAACTTTGCTATGGCCATAGATTGTACTCATGTGTTATGTGTGACTCTGATTTCTTTCATTTTGCTTAATTGCATGTTTGTGTGTATCTTGTGTATTACTACCACGATGTTGCGATAGCCTGCTACAACGTAGCCTACCTTCCAAGATTTATTTCTTCATATCTAAATAAAAAGTAATAGTACTATGCAGTGTATTAAAAATTTGAGTAACTGTTTGACATGTCGCCTTAGAAGACGACATTAACGAAGTGCGCGCGGGGCACTGGCGCTGTGGCACGAGCGCGAGCCTGGCGTCGAACGCTGGCCAGGAGTGACTCCAACGCCTGGGCTACGCTTTTGAACTTGTTCACGTTTCCTGTCCTTTAATAAATCGTCTACAGTCACAAGCGGCTGTACAGACGTAACAGTTGGCGACGAGGAAGACTGGATCGACTCATCGGCACTCCACCGACGTCAAGGAAATAACATGGCGACGCCCGACTTCGGTCGGCTACCCGAATTCAGCGGCAGCCCCAGCTCCTGGAGATCCTGGTATGGGAGGCTACAGTTCTTCTTCGAGGCTAACGAGATTACGGACGCATCGAAGAAACGTGCTCATCTGCTAACGCTGTGCGGGGAACAGACTTATGACATCGTCTGCGCCCTCGTTCAACCCAAGCAGCCCAACCAAGTGAGCTACGAGGACATAGTCAAGATGCTCAAGGCTCACTTCGATCCACAACCGTCTGAGGTCTTCTGCAGGGCACGATTCCAGCGACGTGACCAAAAGCACGACGAAACGGTCAGTGATTACGTCACGGCGCTCAAGAAGCTAGCAGCAGATTGCAATTTCGGGACAAGCGCAGACACTGCAGCGAATCCGACAATGCTGCCTATGGACGTCATGCTGCGTGATCGTTTCGTTTGCGGTCTTCGGAACGAGCAGGTCCAGCAACGGCTCTTCGCAGAAAAGGACTTGACGTTCAAGAAAGCTTTCGACCTTGCACTGCGAGCCGAAAACGCCATCGAAGACCAGAAACGCGTGAAAACCGAATTTAAAGAGTTTCACGAATCCTGCATAAGCACATGCAAGATAGACAACCAAGGTCACTCTAGTGCCTCTGCCCAAAAGAAGAAACAACGCTGTTGGCGTTGTAACGCGCTACATAATCCGGACACTTGCAAGTTCCAGACAGTCTCCTGCAACTACTGCAAGAAACGCGGACACATTGAAAAAGCCTGTCTGAAAAAGCGGAAAGAAGCAAAAACGAGCAACAGCATCGAATATCCCCAACAAGGAACTTCGACAGCTGCCTCAGCACCAGTGTCGACTCAGCAGGACTCATCAGACGTGGCCCTTTACGAGCTCAACACCGTAACCAACGCGTTCAGCACACAGAAGGTCATGACTCGGCTACGCGTACATGGCAAGTTCTTGGATTTTGAAGTCGACTCGGGTGCAGCCTGCACACTCATCAGTGAGGTCACGTTCAAAGCTACGTGGACAGATGATCGACCACGGCTTCAGACCGACAACATGCTCCTACGCACATGGTCAGGACAGTCTCTTCGAGTTCTCGGATGTGCAACGGTGATTGTTACGCACGGAAACAAAACCATGACACTACCACTTGTTGTCATCAAGGGAGCAGGTTGTAACCTCCTTGGACGAAACTGGTTTCCTCACCTGGGTATACAGATCACGGGCATCAATGATGTATCCGGCGATGAACTTGTTTCGAAGCTTCTCGACAAGTACCAATCTGTATTCGACGAGGACATATCAGGACACATCGGTCCAGCGGTACAACTAGACCTCGTGGAAGGAGCGAAACCAAAGTTCCTAAAAGCACGGCCGGTTCCTTTCACGCTCCGGTCAGCTGTAGAAGCAGAATTGGATCGACTGCAAAGTCAAGGCATAATCGAGCCAGCACAGCATTCGGATTGGGCAACGCCTCTCGTACTGGTTCGAAAGAAGAATGGCTCGTTGCGAATATGCGGCGACTACCGTTGCACAGTGAACCAGGTATCAAAGAAGGCAGACTACCCACTTCCCTCAACTGATGAAGTGCTCAGCCACTTGAGGGGAGGCAAGGTCTTCAGCACCCTGGATTTAGCACAAGCGTACCAGCAACTTCACGTGACGCCAGAGACAGCAGAGATATTGACCCTGAACACGCTGAAGGGACTATACAGGGTCAAGAGATTGCCTTTCGGAATTTCTGCAGCCCCAGCCATTTTTCAACGTTTTATGGAGACAATGCTGTCAGGCATCACAGGCGTGTGCGCATACCTAGATGACGTGATCATCAGTGGGAAAGACGCCACGGAACACGCCGAGAGACTGGAAGAAGTGCTGAAGAGGCTACGAAACTACAATCTGCGCCTCGGAAAAAACAAGTGCTGCTTTGCGGTGCGACAAGTTTTCTTTCTGGGACACCGAATCGACGAGACAGGCGTCCACACAAACGAAGAGAAAGTTCGAGCCATAACGGACGCTCCAGCACCAAACTGCAAACAAGCGCTTCAATCATTTCTCGGAATGCTGGCTTTCTACGACAGATTCTTGAAGAACAGGGCAACAGTTGCCAGCTGCCTATACCAGCTTCTTCAGAAGGACGCCACGTGGAGATGGGAGACAAAGCATCAAGAAGCCTTTGACAAGCTTAAGGCATTGCTGCTCAGTCAGACCGTACTGGCACACTACGACGAACAGAAGGAGCTTCTTGTCTCTTGTGATGCTTCACCATATGGCATAGGAGCTGTTCTGTCTCAACGTGATGACCAGAATAGAGAGGCGCCAATCGCTTTTGCATCTCGGACGCTAGGGCCGGCAGAACGCAAATATGCTCAATTGGACAGAGAAGGCCTTGCTGTGGTGTTTGCAGCCCACAAGTTCCACAAGTATATTGCGGGAAGAAAGGTGACTTTCGTCACTGACCACCAACCACTGCTCGGCATACTGGGTCCACAAAAGCCAACGGCTCAAGTCCTTTCTCCACGGATGACCAGATGGTGCATCAAGTTATCGGCGTATGACTACAGCATAATCTACAGGCGTGGCAAGAACCATCAAAACGCGGATGCGTTGAGCCGTTTGCCATTACAAGAACGTCTCGATGAACCCTGGCCTCCAGGTGACGTACTATTGTTCGAAGCGTTATCGAGACCTCCGTTGACTGCTGCCGAGATAGCACGCCTGACACAACAAGACAGCATCATGCAGAGGTTGTACAAGGCAGTGCAGGATGGTACAGTGGAGAAACTCACTGGAGATGAGTTTGCTCCTTACCGACGACGAGCGACCGCACTAGCACTACAGCGCGAGTGCATCACACTTGGATCCCGAGTGATCATACCGAGCTCAGCACGATCCCGTGTTCTGGCACTTCTGCATGCGGGTCACAGAGGCATGGTAGCCATGAAGAAGTGCGCAAGGAGCTACGTATGGTGGCCCGGAATGGACAAGGTGATCGAGGAAACGGTGCGACAGTGCCGTGAATGCCAAGCAACGCAAAAGAGCCCACCCAAAGCTCCTATTCCTACGTGGGACCGTCCCCAGACAGCATGGAACACGGTGCACGTTGACTTCGCGGGGCCACTACTCGGACGCACCTACTTAGTTGTTGTGGACGCATACACAAAGTGGGTGGAAGTCCGGCACGTGACACAAGCAACATCCGCGGCTGTAATCGACGTGCTCCGAAGCCTCTTTGCAACGTTCGGCATTCCCCGAAAGGTCATCTCCGACAACGGAAAAGCATTCATCTCCAACGAGATCAAGCAGTTCTATGCGTCGAACGGCATACAGGCTGCAACCTCACCAGCATATCATCCGGCAACAAACGGCCAGGCAGAACGCTATGTGGCGGAGCTGAAAAGAGCGCTGTTGAAAGATGCAGACAAGTCCATACAGTGCCGACTTGCAAGATTTCTGTATCGGCAGCACACGACAATACACACTACCACAGGTATGACACCGGCGAGAGCGATGTTCGGACGAGAATTGCTCTGCCCTCTCGATCTTCTTAAGCGGGAGACGGATAAGCGAAGTCCTGAGAGCCAGGAGGCATTGCAAAAATCACGCCGCTTCGCTATAGGGGATAGAGTGCTTATCCGGCAGTTTTTGAAAAAGCCAGATTGGATTGAAGGCGAAATACTGCGCCGCGTCGGACCACGATCCTGGCTTGTAAAAAGCGACCAAGGAAAGGTTCGGCGTCACCTCAATCACATGAGGAAAACGAGTCAGACCAGACAAACAACCCAATCGCGGACAGATTGGAGCGCAGCTGACGATCTCTTGGACGCAACGCCAGAAGAGACGCCATCGAGCTCAGCTGCTCAACCGCCTGAATCGCCCGAGATGCAAGATCACACTCCCTCGCAACCGTCGACGTCACAGGCAGTGGCCACTCGGCAACTGCGACCACCAGAGGTTAGGCGACCTCCAGACCGCTATGGAGACTTCGTCTAAGGGAGGAAGAGTGACATGTCGCCTTAGAAGACGACATTAACGAAGTGCGCGCGGGGCACTGGCGCTGTGGCACGAGCGCGAGCCTGGCGTCGAACGCTGGCCAGGAGTGACTCCAACGCCTGGGCTACGCTTTTGAACTTGTTCACGTTTCCTGTCCTTTAATAAATCGTCTACAGTCACAAGCGGCTGTACAGACGTAACACTGTTCATATCTCGCATAAAGTTCAAAGGCGCTAATTTCAGTGCGCAGCAAGCACTTTGTTCACCCACCCCTTTTTGCGCTCCTCTAGACGGAAAAGGAAAAGATAAAGGTAACACTACTCGCATGTCGTATACAGAAACGATATACACTGTACTATTCCTTACTGCAGGGTGCATACATAGCGGTTTTCTGGCCTCGGAGACTCGATTATAGTGACACGTAGAAGATTGTTGCTTCTGAGGTCGCATGCAGAGGCACGTCGAATGCTACCTGGCGTATTATATTAAACGAAATATCAACTGTTGAAACCCGGACCTGCCAGTGAGGTCATGTATGTCACGAAAGCTGCGTAAAGGAACCCAAAGAAAGTGCCGAGATAGGACAAAAATTTCATTGAAAAGTAGTACAGGTGATCTCGTTTCACCTGAAACAGCCACGGGCGTGCACAAAAAAAAAAAAAAACGGGGTGGGGGGGGGGGGGGAAGGAGGTACTTCCGCTAATTTTTCGTCTTCGCATTGCGTTCTCACCGTAAGTCACACTGAACTTTTATGGCGCACGAATAAAAAAAACACTGACAGAGAAACACACCGTAGGCACTCAGGTGTGTCACGCCTTTCTCTGTCCGTGTTGGTATGCCATACTTTAGTACGACATAACCAGCACGCCCCAAACTTCATTACTGACAGTGAGAACCTCAGCGGTAGGGTGAGAAGGGGGGGGGGGTTCCTGCGCTGAAACTTAGCTTTCCATAGTGGTGAAGAACATTGCGTACGTGTACACCATCGTGTAAAGCGCCCCGAAAGAAACGAATGGTACACTGCGCAAGCGTGGCATATGTCACACACATATGTCGCCTCGAGGTGCGTAGTGTAGATCGCACTGCTGGAGAAGCACAATGGGACGCGGCACAAAATGCACCGCTGATACTCTGAGACGCTTATGGTGGCAGGTTCATGCAGCAAAGGGGTTATGTGGAGCAGATATAATGAATGAAGAAATAAACAAAAAATGTTGAAAAGGAGAATTAAATATCTGGATAAATAAATAAGCTTGACCGAAGTCCTGTGTGTATGTGCAATAATTCCTATCTGCAGTATTTCCATGAAAAATACATCAGACATATAGGCTGATTGATTGATATGTGGGGTTTAACGTCCCAAAACCACTACATGATTATGAGAGACGCCGTAGTGGAGGGCTCCGGAAATTTAGACCACCTGGGGTTCTTTAACGTGCACCCAAATCTGAGCACACGGGCCTACAACATTTCCGCCTCCATCAGAAATGCAGCCGCCGCAGCCGGGATTCGAACCCGCGCCCTGCGGGTCAGCAGCCGAATCAGACATATAGGCTAACAACAATATCAAAAAAAAAAAGTAAAAGCTACTCGGGGACTTGCAGTACACCTTAGGAAAGCATTCACGTGTAAAGAGAATAAGCAAGAAGAATAGCTGAAAAGAGAGAAAACACACACAAGAAAGCAGGAGATTGCAGCATGTTATGTTGGTCCGGTAAGACGCAATACTGCGGAGAAAAAGGAAACGTTGTCAAGACGAACACGTGGGCGAGAGGATAGGAACAAAAAAAAAATTCAACCGAAAACGATATCAAGATCGAAATAAAAGAGAGCTAAAAAAAGGAAGCGCGAGAATACAGAAATAAAAAGAAAAATAAATAAGAGAAGTGCCGCGCGCGGGGTATTGCGAGGAAGCCCCTATTTCCTCCTCCGGCGCAGCTGCGGTCGAAGCGCGTCTGTCGGCGCATGACGTCACGCGAAGCAGAGCAAAACCATGGCAACGGACGTGCAAGCCTTCAGTGCAAGCTCCGCCGCCACTGCCGACGCTCGGTCCGATCACCGCGTAGAGCTGTTCGCCGGTGTCGGGTGCCGTGCCGACGGGCGAGGCCTCGCCCTATCGCTGCAGGTAAGCGCTTCTTCCTTCCAGGGGCAGCCGACGATACCGCAGACGGCCCGCTCGCTCGCTTCATTTGCGTCGTGCTCGCAGTTGCCAACCACTCGACGCCAGCGCCGCGGCACGCCTTCCATTCATTCTTCTCTGTTTAGGCTATTGAGAGTATAATCAGACGAGGACTGTGGAAAGAAGGAGAAGATGATGTTCGTGCTCCTGGGATGGCTGATACGCGCTCAGGGTAACCGGCCGAGAGAAAAGGAGAGAGAGAGAGTTCTTCATTGTTGTTTGAGTGGAAAAAGAGAGCGTCGTAGGAACCCTCTGTCCGGGGTCTTTAAGGTGACTCCAGCGATGAATCGGACCCGCCGAATCAAGGCTCGGAGGATCTCGTGAGATCCGTTGGTTGTATCGCACGATATAAATCTGTTATCAAATCCTACTAGAGATAACGGCGTCAATTAGAAAAAAGAGTAGCCCTTAATGAATCTCAAGTGTCGACCTCTCAAGTAAACCATTTAGTGTTAATTTTAAATCGTGAATGGATAATTTTTCTTGTAGTAGGAAATGGAAAAATTTTCCACGACCAGATGAGGCTTCGCTGCGATGTGGCAAAAGAATTAGAGTGAGAAATAAACGCTTTTTTGTCGAAAAATGGTCCGAGTGAGCTGGGTACCAAAAAGAACAAAAAACGATCAGTAAGACTGAAAATATTTTAGGCGGAAAACAAACAAAACCACAATACGAGAACACTCTTCTTCTGTCTTTTTCTAAAATATCTTTTTTTTTTTCAGTCCTCATCCAGCTAGCGCTGTAGCTAATCTAAAATACACCAACTCTCCCAAATTCCTCTGCTAGCCCGTTTGCATGCCGTTAGCGTTTGTAAAATCGTCACATCGCTTGAATTGGAAAGATGGCAGGACATAACTCAATAATTTCTTTGGGATTGCCTCAATCACCGAAGCGTACTTGTGAACATGAATCGAGGTATCAATTAGCAAAGCGATGTAGTAAATTAGCCTAAAAAAATGGCAGCATATCCACGGAGTGAATGATGAAGAGTGGGGCGAAGAATTCGTCCGTCCATTCGTTCTTGCTTCCGTCCGTCCATGCGTCCATCAGTGTGACCGTCCATGCGTCCATCAGCCCGTCCGTGCGTGCGTCTGTTCGTGCGTCCGTCCCTGCGTTCGTCCATGCAGCCGCCCCTGCGTCCGTTCATGCGTCCATCCATGCATCTGTCCATGTGTCCGTCCGTTCATCTATTCAACACTCCAAGTACCACCATCTCGCATCTTTTCATCATATATACCCCATATAGAAGCACCGCCATCCAGCGGACATTCCAAGGAGTAAACGAGAGGTGGCACACGCACACTTTCTTACGGCTTGCGCTTCGGGTCCACTTCCCACCTTTAACCACCTCGAGTTCGTGGTATATACTAGTTCACTGTATTCATGGCACTGCGGCTCAATGCTCGCTAAACCTTTTGAAAACCAAGGAGGTTACGCCCGGCGAGTATGACGTAGCCAACTTTTTCAGTGCTCAATGTACATGCCAATGGCTGCTAATGGGAAATGAGAGGCGGAGAATTCGGCTTTTACTTTCTTACGGCTCGCGCTTCGTATCTACTTCCCATTTTTAACCACCTCGAGTTCATTCATGGTATATACAAGTTCGTGGTATATACTAGTTCACTGTATTCATGGCACTGCGGCTCAATGCTCGCTAAACCTTTTGAAAACCAAGGAGGTTACGCCCGGCGAGTATGACGTAGCCAACTTTTTCAGTGCTCAATGTACATGCCAATGGCTGCTAATGGGAAATGAGAGGCGGAGAATTCGGCTTTTACTTTCTTACGGCTCGCGCTTCGTATCTACTTCCCATTTTTAACCACCTCGAGTTCATTCATGGTATATACAAGTTCGTGGTATATACTAGTTCACTGTATTCATGGCACTGCGGCTCAATGCTCGCTAAACCTTTTGAAAACCAAGGAGGTTACGCCCGGCGAGTATGACGTAGCCAACTTTTTCAGTGCTCAATGTACATGCCAATGGCTGCTAATGGGAAATGAGAGGCGGAGAATTCGGCTTTTACTTTCTTACGGCTCGCGCTTCGTATCTACTTCCCATTTTTAACCACCTCGAGTTCATTCATGGTATATACAAGTTCGTGGTATATACTAGTTCACTGTATTCATGGCACTGCGGCTCAATGCTCGCTAAACCTTTTGAAAACCAAGGAGGTTACGCCCGGCGAGTATGACGTAGCCAACTTTTTCAGTGCTCAATGTACATGCCAATGGCTGCTAATGGGAAATGAGAGGCGGAGAATTCGGCTTTTACTTTCTTACGGCTCGCGCTTCGTATCTACTTCCCATTTTTAACCACCTCGAGTTCATTCATGGTATATACAAGTTCGTGGTATATACTAGTTCACTGTATTCATGGCACTGCGGCTCAATGCTCGCTAAACCTTTTGAAAACCAAGGAGGTTACGCCCGGCGAGTATGACGTAGCCAACTTTTTCAGTGCTCAATGTACATGCCAATGGCTGCTAATGGGAAATGAGAGGCGGAGAATTCGGCTTTTACTTTCTTACGGCTCGCGCTTCGTATCTACTTCCCATTTTTAACCACCTCGAGTTCATTCATGGTATATACAAGTTCGTGGTATATACTAGTTCACTGTATTCATGGCACTGCGGCTCAATGCTCGCTAAACCTTTTGAAAACCAAGGAGGTTACGCCCGGCGAGTATGACGTAGCCAACTTTTTCAGTGCTCAATGTACATGCCAATGGCTGCTAATGGGAAATGAGAGGCGGAGAATTCGGCTTTTACTTTCTTACGGCTCGCGCTTCGTATCTACTTCCCATTTTTAACCACCTCGAGTTCATTCATGGTATATACAAGTTCGTGGTATATACTAGTTCACTGTATTCATGGCACTGCGGCTCAATGCTCGCTAAACCTTTTGAAAACCAAGGAGGTTACGCCCGGCGAGTATGACGTAGCCAACTTTTTCAGTGCTCAATGTACATGCCAATGGCTGCTAATGGGAAATGAGAGGCGGAGAATTCGGCTTTTACTTTCTTACGGCTCGCGCTTCGTATCTACTTCCCATTTTTAACCACCTCGAGTTCATTCATGGTATATACAAGTTCGTGGTATATACTAGTTCACTGTATTGATGGCACTGCGGCTCAATGCTCGCTAAACCTTTTGAAAACCAAGGAGGTTACGCCCGGCGAGTATGACGTAGCCAACTTTTTCAGTGCTCAATGTACATGCCAATGGCTGCTAATGGGAAATGAGAGGCGGGGAATTCGGCTTTTACTTTCTTACGGCTCGCGCTTCGTATCTACTTCCCATTTTTAACCACCTCGAGTTCATTCATGGTATATACAAGTTCATTGTATTCATGGCACTGCGGCTCAACGCTCGCTAAACCTTTCTAAAACTAAGGAGGTTACACCCAGCGAGTATAACGTAGCAACGCTTTCTTGTCAGATAGTACTCAATGTACATGCCAATATTAATGGCAGCTAATAGGGATCGCAGCGTGCGCGCTAACTAAAAGCCCACTGATCCTGTCTCTCAATCCCCATTAGCAGCCATTTGCATGTACATTGAGCACTATTTTTTATTGTTCAACAACGCACAGAAGAAGTCTCTCACCGGCACCACTTTGGAGGTCAAAATGTTATACTTGTTACATACTACGGGGGACGAACGGGTGCCGCTATAAGAAGTTTTGTCCCTAATAATTAACCGAAACAGACATGCACTCGATCCCAGTGGAAGATGTGAAGTGGATAATAAGAGAAGCTCGTAAAAGTCTGCATAAATACGACAAAAAAAAAAGACTTTTATTAAAGCATTGTGAATTGTGGTCAGTTTTACACCCAATATCGCAAACTGGCTCGTATTCGGAATGATTTTACTTCGCGAGTTCTTATTGCCACTGATTTTCCCCTTTTGTTAACAATAGCTGACATAAAGATTGGCAAATTTTTTAATAACATTTCTATAGCTTGATAACCTTTTCGTTTTGTATGTGCCAATACAAAACTTGAAGTGCCGGAAAGCGCATCTGTAGCGCCTTTGGTTTACACGTGTGAGGGACGTGACGCTGTCCTTACAGTAAGAAGAGAGCGAAATCATTTATATCTATAGGTATAGCCCTCTGACGTACAACTGAAACCTGGCCGAGCTTGTCACTTGCCCGCGTCTTGCCTTTCTGACGAAGTATGCAAGCTCTCTAACACTTCCCAGCGACGTCCTTCACAACCTGTTTATGGGGAGGTGCAACCAATCACATCACTCATGCATGCATGTGTGTCAACTGACAGCGCCACGGGCGGCATTCCTTAAGCCGCAATAACAACTATTTGCGTTGGGGTTTTTCACGACAGAAAATTTCAACAGTTCCCGGTGAATGTATTCAAGGGGCTAGTTCTTTTGTTAGACACACCCAAACGAATGCAAAATCAGGCCAGAGAAAGCACACGGGACATTATTTGCCTTCAAAATTTTTGTAATAATTAAGATGTCGGTTTCAACTGATTCAAAGTGGAAGAATAACACCCCGGTTCGTTGGAGGTACAACATTGGACGCGTAGTTTGAAGGTTGTTGGTTCAAACCCCATGGACGGAAAGAATGTGCAGCGTAATGCGTTGCAATGTACGTCATAACTGATTTACGTTTTAGTTAGCTTGTACCATTAAATACAATAAGTGATAACCTCTATGCCTTGCTTAGCCTAATCGTTCAGCGTTTTCATTTCGTTGTGTCGAAACAATTCAATTGTCACGCACATAATTGACGAATCCGCCTGGTCATTAGCAAAAAAAAAAAAACTCTTACGAACAACAAGTTTCACGTATACAGTCCCTGTTTCAGCATTCAGCGCGACATTGGCTGAAACTCACAGCACTATATCAATTATGTAGGGGCCTCAGTATTTTCTTTCCTCGTATTTCTGGAAGCGATTACTAACTCATCGAATAAGGTGCTTCAAGTCTTCCATATCAATTGGACGCAGTGGGCTTTCGGGTTGAAGATTAATGAGTCAAATCTGTATATTTATTTCAATAATGACTGTCTTAAGTTGCTTTCAAATGAATGCATTCGTATTAACAGTCAAGGCGATATTGTTAAACTTTCGAATAAAAAGAAAGTATACGTAGGAGCAAACGTAAGTCGACTCGCCTGTCTCACTACTTGTTAGGAAACAAACAAACAAACAAACAAACAAACAAACAAACAAACAAACAAACAGACAAACAAACAAACAAAGAAGCAAGCAAGCAAGCAAGCAGACAGACAGACAAGCGAGTAGGAAATACTTTACATAGCAGCGATTCTTTGTCAACAGGCCATACGTCGAATAAATAAATAAATGAATAAATAAATAAATAAATAAATAAATAAATAAAACTAAACAGGGCTTCTCATGCATCTGCCAAATAAAACTATAAATAATATAGAAGTTGAGCACCATATTATCTTTTTTCTTCTCAGTTGATATGCTAATGCCCTCCTCCACCTTTTTTTTTTTTTTTTTTTGAACGCTTTCTGCGAATAACACGTTTTTGCGCCACCTCCAGGATCGGCCCACCCTCGACTGAGCGGTGACGTCATGTGATGACGCATCCTTATGTGTCGTCATAGTGGCGTCATAAGGACGTCACAAGTTTTGGCGATCTGTAATATGGTGACGTGACGTCCCAATATTTTTTTTGCGTCACGCCGTCGGCGCCCACGGTACATTTTCGCGTTTCATGAGGAATATAGACCCTGTCGTGTTCGCTGAGACCAAATTCAAGTTGTGTTCCGTTCAGTTTCGTTCGGTTCTACGAAATGTCCTGACTTACGATATTTCTTTTTTCCATATTGCCCCTTGCCCGGTAATTGATGAGCCGTAATACTGTTGCCAGACATTGCAACCAGCACGAATGTCCTAATTTTTGTTCTTTCTTTGGTGATTACTGAAGTCAAAGAGTCAGTAATGCTAAAGAAGGTGGAAGATCGATCGAGGAACGCGAGAATAGAGAAAATAAATTAAAGAAACGAAAGGGCCAAGTGGGGCCTAAATCTGCAGTGCATTCGAGTGTTTTTCGAGGCTGAGTTGCCAGGGGTGCTTGTTATATGGAACGCGTTTCCCCTCGCGCCGTGGCCATATATAAATAGCACGGCTGTTGAAAGCACCCAGCTCATAAGGGTGGCAACGCCGTGCAGTCGAGGCCGGTGGCAGATGTCGCTTCTCAAATTCGTCAATCGTACGAGACAATGCCTCTCCGGCAAATAAAAAAATTAAAAAATACTGCAAGTATTTGTAGTTCGTGGTTTTAGTATAGCTAATTGAATGAAAGGGCGGTGGGATGGTTTTAAGGACGAATTTTATGATTGCCAAACTATAGAAGAAAAAAAAACTGAAGAGATGTGCCACACATCGAATCAATCAATCAATCAATCAATCAATCAAGCAACCGACGAACGAATGAACAAACTTGTACCTGATAGGGGAATGAGCAAGAAAGCGACGGGTAGAAAGTCATTTTACCGGTGGTTTTACTGGTCCTCGGTGAAGCCTATGATAACGACGTTGGCGTCAAGAGTGAAAAACGAAAAATATTATAGCCTTGAAGAGCTCGTTCGACTGAAAAATCAAGCAGCTCTGGGCTCAGTAGCGTAGCGTTGGCTTCGCAATTTATTATCTCCGTAATTACGCTACGTTACGTCGAAAATGACAGCAACGTGCAATATATCTGGCATTGCAACGAGGCAGTGATTTAAAAACCGCGTGTACGATTTAAAAACCGCGTGTCCCGGAAACCATTAATGACAGAATATAATTAGAGGCACGCGTTTATAATGACATGATTTCGCGAGAACCCGGTCAAGTGGGTCTCACTTTAGCCGGAAGACTTATCCCGTATTCACGAGCAGCTGGCGTAGTATACTCATTGTCTGTGTAAGATAAAGCTTCAGCTAACGTTGATGCAGCTATTATTCGCGTAGGTGGCCAGAAAGTGATGAAAAAACCAAAGAAAAGCTTCGTACAAGAACTCGGTTTCTGGAATATATAATGCGCTACAGCGCGAGGACAAAACGACGACACAGAGACAAGAAGGACACGAAAGACACGAAAACGTTTTGTTCTCGCGCTATAACTATCGTCATGCCGTACCAACTAGCCCAAGCTGCCACACCGCGCTACAGAAGTTCGAATTTACAATTTCTGCCTTTCAGTGATTCTCTTGTCACTTATGACGCGTGCAGTAAACAACATTAACGTGAACATTAACAACACGTGTCCGGTCACTTGTTTGCATACCCAACAAAAACTTTAACCCCTTCGATGTACGCGCCACTACCTCAGTCGACCAAAACTTTTTTACCTGTGATTGGACTTTGTCGCAATTAAAAATAGAATGATTTTAGGGCTCTGTATGCCTAAAATAATGTTTTAACGCCAGAAAACAGAAATGTTCAAGAGAGGAGCTTAGCCGGACGGCTATACATACTAGATTCGTCACTAGAGAAAAATGGCCGACTATAGTGACAAGCAGCACATGTCAATGAAAAGCTTTCCCAAATGCCGACGCATCTCAGTAATAAAGGAAATACAGATAGAAGGAGTTTCTATGACAGTATATATAGTTTATACATGTCTTGCAATGACGTCACTGAAAGCGCCATGCTGGAGCACTAACATGGAGGACGCGAGGTCTCTGATGCTACGTGAATGTTGTCAAAGCGTCCCAAGCTGGTTATTTAATTACTCATTTACCGAAAGATGTTCCTGCCGCGTTGTTTTCACACAAACGCAACTCGTTCCTCATAAAGGCTGCCGTCGTTCAGTCTTCGTTTTGTTTTCAGAAGTAGCGTTGAGGACGTCACGTGCAAGCCACCTATAAATGTAAAAGCAACAAGGGTTTCCTCAAGTAGAACGATGAAAAACTCCCAAGCATTTCCCCGAGGGTGAACATGGTTAAGTGCGAATGCACGGGGTGATGCTATGAGGGGGAGTAAAGTTAAAATCCGTTGGCGACGCTGATATCGGTGTCAGTAACGCGCCTTATATCCAGATGGTAGCGTTGCCTCCGGGACATCCATCGCACGACCCGCTCTCGACGGGAAACTGAGAGAGAAGGCGGGCGCGCAGCTGCAGCGAGCGAGGAGAGCGGAGGAGCGAGCGAAGGGGGAGGGGGTATAAGGCGCGTTACTGACACCGATATCAGCGCCGCGTCCGTGGCTTATTCGGTAGAGCGTCGCGCTGCGGCCCGCCAAGTCCTCTTTCTTTTAAAGATAGAGAGAAGACTGCGGACGCCGCCGACGGCGGTGAATGGTTTGGGGTCGCTTATAAAGTGTATTCACACTTAAAACATCTTTAGTTTGTGCAGCGAGAAAACAGACGCACATGAGACACGTTTAACGAGCGAGAATTGCGGTCGAAAGATGAAGATTTGGCGCAGCCACGTCGAGGCAGCTACCTACATACCTATTCCGTGTTTGTAAACAGCGGTAGGCGCCATCGCCACACTGATGCGCTTGTTGTGACGTCACGGCGCGCGGGCTCCGCCGAGCCTAAAGCTCACCAGCGCCCTCTATGATCACGTGACAACTGACACAGCAGCTGCAAAGCGGTCTATACGAGCGCAAGGCGTCAGAGACGAGTGTCTCACGCGGCAATAGTCTCCTTCCGTCCATTGGTTCTCAATAATAGCATTGTGGGACAAGAAAAGAACAAGCCCTTAAATTTACATTTCTTTTATTGATCGCTATAGGTGTATGACACTTACGGAATTACAGTGACAGTGAAATTAGACGCGTATGAGTTTCACGGAATCGTGTGGCACGCCACGAAAAGGCGCTCAGACACGTTTTCTTCGCATGCACACTTCTTGAACTAACGAAATAATTCAAAGCAAGGACACAAGATGGTGGTAAATTTTTCTAAGGTATCCCTGGAAAGTTTTTACGCAATAATGAGGTAAGTAAGTCTTTGCAACGTAGTACACACATGCTACTTTATTGCGTTGTTGTGAGAGCAGATAAGCAATACTGGCCAGCAGTATCCTATATACTAAATATTATAGCGCTTGTATTACGCGTTTTGTCATGTTTGGCTTCACACAAGCTATAAACATTTTTTTTCAAAATAAAGAAGTTGTGATTCTTAATTAATCTTGATTACGGCTTTATAAGACAGCTTATAACTCCATATTTCACGTTACTAAAGATTTTCTTTTTATCTCCGGAACCTATAGCTCGGAAATGTTTCTTTTTTTTAACGTTGACCTGGCCGACAAAGCGTTCGTGAAACCGTAGTTAATTTCCTGTTTAAGCGGCGTTGCGTTAAAAGGATGTCGAGGAGCTCTTGCTTTACGTGTTCTTATGCAAGAGTTTCCTTTTCAGGCGCGCAGGCCACGCACGCGATGAATGGCAAGCACATGCGTCAGTAAGTGGCAGCACGCAAGGCCTTTTGCACGGCGCATATGGCACTGCTGGCACGAGAGATCGCGGCACAAAACGAGGAACGGGTAGGTGAGGGCATACGTCAGCACCGGTAATCGGAAAAGCAATGTTCCCCTTCCTGCCTACACTCCCAATAGGGCCCTTGTTAAATGCTGGCTATACCCAGGAAACCAGATGAAAAATGTCTGGTTACCTGGCTTTATCCAGATTTTTTAAGTGGCACCTGATTATTAGAGCAGGAAACGGCTCTTATATATCAGTCACTTCAATGACGTCACCATGATGAATAATACGAGCCATTTTACCATGTGGAGTAACCATAATAACTGTTGGGGTTTCAAGTCGTAGAACCACGATGTGATTATGAGGATGCCCTAGTGGGAGGCTCACATGTGTTTGTACAAATTTGTAGGCTAGAACTTGTGCAACAAAAAGTCAGATATTTATGAAAAAGACAGATATATAAAAATTGTATGTAACAGCATTCTACGTGAAAACTCTAGGAAGTTCGGAGCAGTTATTTCCCTGCCGTTTGGCGACGCTGGAGTTGTGCATCCTGCTGGGTTTCCATGGAGGGTTCGCCTGTGGTGCAGTGGGGGTCCCCTCCTCTGCTTCTTTCTCTCCTTCTCATACACACTTCGCTTTCCCACTTCCTTGCTATACTATACTGTACTGTACATTTCTATCATTGCTGTGCATTACCCTTTTAATAATCTTCGCGTCTTTCCTCCTCATCACTTCTCCCTCCATCACTTCCCACCAAGAGATCCACACCCATGCTGTACAGGATACTGTACACGGTTATGTAACTATTTACCTCCCCTTCTCCTTTCCTTCCTACTTACCCTTACATCATTCCTCCTCACTCGTACTCTCCTTTCACACACCTATTATACTATGCTATATTATACTACACAATTATAGCTACGCTATGTATGAATTGTAATGAACTGCGTGACGTCAACTGTCGGCATGAGATGACAAAAGATGACACGTGACAAGATATGACACCAAAATACACTCCGGGCCTCTAAAGTGCCCCGCACTTAAAACACATGTGTGTTAAGAAAAAAGCGATTAACGATTTAAAGTACGTGGTACTCAACTACTGGAGAGCAGAAAATCGTCCCAGTCACTTGTAGAAACAGGGAAGTTTATTGCATACTAGCGACAGCACTTCAGGTGACTACAACTCCTCGGTGTAACAAAATTACTTCACTGGCACGTACACAAACAAGAGAACATACACATAGTGCAACTTGCAGCACTGCAATACTCTTGTAGTGGAAAACGACGCTTACCACAAACTGCGCTATGACAGGCCAAGATTTATGGACATAATATGAGTGGGTTGAAGCCATACCACAGGGTGGCAGGCTTTGGGTGCTTATATGCCACCTAATAGCCAATGACAAATTTCTCCAAGTGTTTTGTGAGTTCGTACCCCTGAAGATTGATTCTTCTACTTTTGTTGTTTTTTTGTTGACCTCTCACGTTTTCGTTAACTGATGGCGCAATATACTCAGGTCACACCAAAAGAAGAGGGACCGGTTGCATCATATATATTTTCATTGCCATATATGAAACGAAACAAAACAGCAATAAATAAAGACATCGACTACCAATATTGCTGAGAGGAAGGCACGAGTCGCTAAGAGGCACGTTTCACAATGTCGGCGACAGTGTTGGTGACGACACGTCCTCCAACAAAACGAGTTTTAGTGTACAGACTCTCTCGTGCAGAGTCCATTTGCTTGCTTTAGTTTCATTATTTTTTTTTGTTTATCTCATGTTATACGTGTGTGATGAAAAGCTAGCGAATTCATGGAGCGTTGCGTTTCGACGAGAACGGAACCCCGTGTTTATGCGAGCACTTTCATTTTTTTTAATTTCTTCGTTAGCACTGGGATGTTGTTCATGAATATGGATGTTTTGAATCGCTAGTACTTGAGAGCAGAAACCCATTGGCAGGGAGTCAAGGGAAAAATAAACTTGAAAGGAGAAACGTCAAGTCAATGTAATGCTATATGCGCAGACTGGCTTTAAAATCGCACAAAAAATGATAGCACAAGTCGAATAATGCAGCTACGCTAATTACGTTATCGGTGTTTTATCCTCCTCACCTGCCCAATGACTGCGGCGCAAGCGCATGCTACAGTGGCTCAGTGACTGGTACGCATTGCGGAGGAGGGCATGAAGTGGTACTCTGGACTTGCGTCCACAGAAACCACACTTTGATGCTGTTGAAACACTGCACTTCAGGAAAACACAAGTAATAAAGCTGTAATCTGTAGACCTTATCTGCACTGGCCTAGCCAGGGAGTAGCACACCGGGCCCAAGCCCCTCCACCCTCTCCGCCTTTCTGCTTCGAAAATATTTCCCCCCGTAGGATACAGAATATAAGATGACACTCGACCTATACGCGTACCTGCTCGGACCCCGTATCGCATCAAACTCCGCGTCGCAGAAAGCGTCACTCGAGGCACACCTCGTGTCAACGCTTTTTCTGTGTACCTGACTGACTTCTTCTAGCTGTTTGTCAGAAAAAAAAAACTTCGTTGTATGAAACGCGTCCCGAGGACGTTACTAGAATAAAGTGGACGATAGGTTGTGTTTGCGAACTATTTGTCAAATTTAAACTAGCAGCACCCTTCTGTTTACACGGTTCTCCGTCAGTGACCGTCACCTTTTACTAGGCGTCGGCCAAAACTTGTGTCCTACGAGACAAAAGAATGCGGTGTAAAAAGATGAAGTAATGTTTTAAAACATGATAGTAAATCAAACGATAAGGAAATATAGAAATGACAAAACTAATACAACCGTGCGAATCGTTAGCAACAGAATTTCTATAAATACCATTCACAGGAACCCTGAAGTATGTTGAAAGTCAGTGGGTTTTCAAGCTTTCCTTTCCTCCACTTTTCCGATTCTAGAAGGGCTTCTATTCTTCTTCCTTTCTTTTTCACTTGACGTTGTTTTCTTCTTTTTTTAAGAAAAATGGAGAACTAGTGGGATGTAAATGGGCTTTGCTAAAAAAATTATGACCGTATCTCGACCATTTTCGAACGTCTTTAGAAAAAAATAAGCCATTTTTTCAATTTTCGATGACATATTTTCGTTTCTGCCAGAATCATTTCTGTAAATCTGTTTCTGACTGAACTAGTCGATAACGCTTATAAATATATTTTTTTTCACCATTATCGTGTCTCTTATAGCGCTACCTACACGTGAATGAACAAAAAAACCTAACACTGTCAGAATGTTTAACACACTTAAAAAAGAAGAAGTATACAAACATAATTCCGCATCGTTTCTCTCTTTCTAGGTCTGAACCAAGCTCGATTGCCGACGACTCGAGGGAAAACTTGAGATTAAATATTTATACTTACAAGATTCAGACAGCTACGGCTCCTGAAGTCCCTCAAATTCGATTACTTTAGCACAAAAGAAAATCATGGGGCTGCCTAAGTTCAAGGTACGTTTTTCTCACTTTACCTTTTTTTGTCTTATGAGCGACGGATTAGCGTTAGCATTATCATGTTATTCCCGGTTTCGTTCTTGCTATGTTTATTTACATGACTGATTAAAGTCTTATAGGGTCATTGATATGTGCTGACTTATTTGCATTAATGTGCACTGGATCTTGTGGAATGACCTGTCGATTTCTGCCCTTTCCAGATCATGCTCCACAGTCACCTCGAAGGTCACCTTCGGCACACTACCATTTGGGAGCTGGCTCAGTTGAGTACCTTACACTTATTACTAAATGAAGACACTCGCAATAAACGCCTGCACCCCCCCCCCCTCCCTATTCATGATAGCTATCATCATCGCTTCTCTTGGTGTTGGAGTTTCCTTCCACATATATCGGGTAATCGTCAACGCTGATTGTACGAAATCATACGCCGACATCCGAACACATAAGTGAGATCGCGTCGATCGCTGTGCCACTCGTGACAAATCCCAACGGCATTGACAACGTTGCACACGAGACAAAAATATATTTGGTGTTCAGCTCACCCCGCACTTGTAACACTATTATTGTGGAGGAAAAAAGATAGCATTCAAGGCGGTGAATGTCTGTTAACAGAAGGCAAGGACAACAGCAAAGCTAGGATATTCTAGTTATAACTAGAGACTGCTCATTTGGCGTTGTTCGCGATGTTATACGCACAAACGCCTTGCGTTTCCTAAAAATAGCAATGTTGCAAAGCTAACCTTGAAACTTTTTTGTTTGGAGCTCGCATAAATGTGTACTACGTATGCATAGTGATACTAATATTATAAAAAATTCACCCCGGATGCGTAATGAAGCTCCTCAATAAATATGTGTCAGTTATTAGGTATTGTTTATGCAGTCACCTTAATTAATTGAACCTAAACAAATAAAACAATTAGGCATACACTCGGATTCAGTAGACTACGTAAAAAGAAAATGCCTCTTTAAAATCTCAAACGAAAAGAATTAGCTGATCTTCGCGCAGGACACACATTTAAAGTGTGTGTGTGTGGTTGCACGCTTCTGTTCGTAGGGCAAAGATTATCGACCTTGGCTACAGCAGCCTCCAGGACATCATCATGAAAACCCAGCCGGAGCGAGGAAGCACCCTACAGAACTACCTCAAGGAGATGCCGAATTTTCTCAGGGTTGTGGCGTAAGTATGTTTGTGCGGGTGCATTGATCAGTACTCGAGAATGTATAGATCATAGATGTTGTTCACTTGCCGGAAGCAAGAAAGATGTTGCTTGACGCAGTGCGCACGTATGGAGCTGTAATGATCACAAGAGAAGCTCAAAGGGGCAATAAATAGCAAAAACGATTCTTCGCGTAATAACAAAGCACGATTTCACAATCCCGAACACACCAGTCTTACAGGGACACGGCGTTTAGTAAGCTAGAAAACGTGCAAAAAGAAAATGCCGACGGAGACGCCCTCTTGAGATTCACGCAACGAACACCATGACGTCGTGAAATTTGAAGGCGTCTACTGGGTCCTACGTAGCTCCTAATAGATAAAGAATGAAGTACATTGCCATCTGTGGTCGGTGCTATACACCTAGCATGCAAAGCTTCAGAAAATTTCATCGTGTCAATGTCACGAAAATACGAAATATACATTTTGAAATTTCTGACGTAACGCGCGCAGATTTGGGTGCTAAATTTAAAAATGAATATTCAACCTCAATTTGCCCAGCTAGCAATGAAATGATGATAATGAAACATATGACATTCTGAAACCATAGTTATCAGAGTACAGTTTGTGAATCGAAAGCGAGTAATTATTTTTCTTTAGTGTCCCCTTAAGTTTCCCCGGTTGACATCGCCAAGCCTTTTCACTCGCATACGTCACTGCCGGGTGGTAGCTGGACCCGAATTCACGAAGCGATTGTTTGAAACTTTTTTTTTATTTTGACAGCCACGTACGCACTAACACACGGACGTGGACTGTTTATGTAAATATATGGCATGGGTTCACACTCACAAAACAGTAAACGGTTACACGCGAATACCCTTTTCAAACCATGGCCAACATTTGAGACAGTCGATTGTAAAACTAGTCTAGGGACCAGCCCATTGTGAAATTTGTACGTGATATTATTTATTGTTAATGCGATGTATCATAAAAAAAGCAATCATTCAAAAAAAGCACTTTTGCTACAATTTTTTTTTTTTTGCGGTAAAAGGTTCTAGCAAACACTGAAGCTGGACCTATTATCAGCAATGGAGGTCCGTTACTGGCAAATAAATTTCATGACACTTGCAATAAAAAAATTTGTAAATTTGGTACTTGATTTCTTTACTATTCACAAGCAATACACCAATTCAGTATATTCTAATTGGCATTATGCTCGGCGCACAAAATATCGGTGGTATGGTCTTACTCTTACACTTCTTTTTTTCTTTGCCCGAGGGTATAAATTACCAACGATGTACAGCACTGGAATAGAACTGTGGATCAAAACTGAGTAGAACTAGCGCATCATAAAGGCATGCCACAAACGTGACAAAAAAAAAAAAAGAAGACTCGTCGCTCATGCACGGGCACTGCCTAGAATAAAAATCACGTATCCGTTCCCTTCATCCTGCGTCGGGCCATACTCCACGCTAAGCACGTAACAAGCAATCATGCGTCACCTGCTAGCCGACAGAAAAAAATTACTGCTGTAAACAGGAGGTTGCGAGACACGTAGCATCGACGTGCAGTGTGAAGAGCCGAGTGAGATTGTCTCGCCTGAAGCAACACATTTCGGTTATACGCAAACAGAAACGCGTGTCGCTACATTACGCGTCATCGGAAACGTAAGTGAGTTTTTTTGTTGCTGCTCTTCAAGCATGAATTTTCTTTTTTTGGCCCAAGTCACAACAAGAATGGTAGATATTATTTTCTCTGTTTTTATTGATCGTTTCAGTGTACATGTACGATAGATAGATAGATAGATAGATGGATAGATAGATAGAGATAAATAGATAGATAGATAGATAGATAGACAGATAGATAGATAGATAGATAGATAGATAGATAGATAGATAGATAGATAGATAGAGAGAGAGAGATAGACAGATAGATAGATAGATAGATAGATAGAGAGATAGACAGATAGATAGATAGATTGATAGATAGATAGATAGATAGATAGATAGATAGATAGATAGATTGATAGATAGATAGATAGAGAGATAGACAGATAGATAGATGGATGGATAGATAGATAGATAGATAGACAGATAGATAGATAGATAGATAGATAGATAGATAGACAGATAGATAGATAGATAGATAGATAGATAGATAGATAGATAGATAGATAGATAGATAGATAGATAGATAGATAGATAGATAGATAGATAGATAGATAGATAGATAGATAGATAGATAGATAGATAGATAGATAGAGTGACGCGGGCGGAGCAAGCTTCTTGTTCCCCATGCTACGGTGCGAACGCGGTAACGAAAATTTCTGTTCCTTTCAAGTCTTACTCTTTTCTTTCAACATCCCAGGTTACTGCCCTAAGCTGCACCTCGTTAAAAAAAAAAGTGTTGACAGGGAAATGTTTACTGGAAACGGTGATTGGTGCGGCACTGAGCACGCAACGACCACGTGCCGGGATGGCCACACGTGCAGGGGCGACCGCGCCGCACTGGAGCGGGTCGCCTTCGAGGTCGGCGAGGACCAGGCGAACCAGGGCGTGCTGTACAGCGAGATGCGGCTCTTCCCGCACCTCATGGCCAGCCAGCACACGCTGCTCAAGCTGGGCGAGGGCCCCCACACTGTGCGCACGGCCGCCGAGGCGGTCGATGCGGTACTCGAGGGATTTCGGCGAGCCGAAAGAGAGCACGGCATCATGCTCAGGCTGGTGCTGGCCTGCTTCAGAGACAAACCGGGTGCGTGTGTACGGATGCGTGCACGCGCGGAAACACGTAGGCAGGAACAGATGCGTCAGTTTAGGCATAGAGTTTCTTACACCAGAGGGAACTCTGTCGCTAGTGTCTATGGGAGCTGCAACGCACGGCGCCTCAGCAAGCATGGGAATGATGGGTAGTACACACATTTGTCTAATATTCGTACTTCTGGCCTGCTTTTGGCTCCGTGTGTGTTCGTGTGGCTTGGAGCTGTTTTCTTACGAAACAAGTATCGGCTAATGTTCAGCGGTTGCGCTTCACCATTTTATTTTTTTTTAGGCTTACTTTCCAAATCTGCTCACGAAGTTCAAAAGGGTTCAATCTTTCCTTCAAAACAAAACCGAAACACAGCAATAAAGGAAGCCGCAAGTACGATTCGCCGCCCGCAAATACGAAGACTAGGCAAATGTGTGTGCTACCCATCATTCCCATGGTCGCTGAATGATCGCAGCGGCAGAGTGCCCTCTAGTTAATTTTAGGAAACTCTATGAGTTTAGGGTATCCTTTTATCCACCATGGTGGATAAGTGGGAACTCATAAAAGAACAATGGCGGGCTTTTGGGGCCGAGCTCACAAGTATTCACAAGTACGTTCACAAGTGTCCAGCTGCTGCAATACCAAGGGCGTAGCTGGAAATATTTTACGGGGAGGGAAGCCACCTCCTTGATATCAAGGGGGGAATGCGGCATCTCCTTAAAATGGCCCTCTTTCGCTCCATATGCCATGGCGAAAAATTTTAGGAGGGTAAGGGGCACGGCCCGGTGGACCACCACCCTCTGGCTACGACACTGGGCGATACCTTTGAGGCCTAGCAAGAGATAAAAATAACTTTTTCATTAGGAATGTTCATTAACGACACGAGTGTCGGTCAAGCTGCCTGCTAGTTTCACATCTTCTCTTGTACGCCTTTCTATATGACAGACAAAACAAGTACCTTGGTGATCAGGTAAGATACGTTTAGATGCCAGTTTGGAAAATAATCAGTATACAAAGGTTTTGGTGGGTAAAAAAATACAAAACGTTCAGCTGTGGCACGAGAACAAAAAGCACACATGCATCAGCTCAGTGACTGCGGAGTTATGTACAATGTATAGCGGACGGCTCCATTCAATTGAAGATAGAGCTTCGAAGGGCTATATATTTTATAACTACATATTGGCCGTAAAAATCTCAAATAGTGCCTACCTCTACAATTGCATTGCGCTTTCGATTTTTCCTACAAACTGGTCACTTGTGTTGAATCTGTTGATCCTAAGCAGATGATACAAGAAAAGAGGAGTACTGTTGTTTTTAATTTTTGACAGCTATAACTCTTACGAAAAACAAACAAACAGAACAACTTGTGAAGTGCAATTTCTAGAACTTAAATGCAAAGGAACGTCATACGTCGTGGCAGGCAAATGTACGTAATTTGTCTGTCAAAGAGAAAAGCTACAATCGGTTAATCTGAGGATTCGTTCTCGATTATGAAACGAAGAATTAACGTGGGTTGTAAAGGTCTTACGCCACCCTATACGACTACGTTTCACGATTAAGAGAAAACATTAAAGTGTTTTGCACAACAACCAACAAACACCGCATAAAACGGTGCGCTGAATGCCTAAAATATTCTCCAGAGGTCCAACACAGCCGGCCTCGACTGCACCAACACAAGCTATAGAAACGACCCCATAACTTTTCATTTGCCCTGCAGAGTGGGCGGAGGAAGTGGTCAGCTTGTGCCACGGGTACCGGGACAAAGGCGTCGTCGGAATGGACGTGTGCGGAGTGTTCTTCCCCAAGAGGACCGAGACCGAGGGAGAAGAGATCCTGCACCCGGACGTCATAAAGGCATTCCAGGTGGGCGGATTTGCTCACTTGGTACGCTCTGCAGTTCCCCTAAGGTGGGCTAAGCTCACTCTCCTGACAGAACGGCCACTTTCTTTCTAGCTATACGAAAAAATAAATCTGTTTGTCGATGCAGCTCTCATATGGTAATGCTTTTTGCAGTCTGAGGAAGCTCTTGAGCAGGACGAAAAGTAGCGCAATGTGTTGCACGTGCAAAAAAAGTATACCTACAGAATTATTAAGAATGGCCTTTCTTCATTACCCATATTTTTTATTTTTTTGGTGGGTTCACACGTACCGATACTGCACAGTCGGCTATGGAACGCCGCAGTTGAGGGCTCGCCCACAGAAAGAGAAATAATTCAGAGGAAGGCCGGAGAAGTTAACCAGGGGTAGTTGTGGTTGACTTTGATTACTCTGCGTGGCGGAAGGGATTGCTAGCATGAAAAGAGAAGGAGGGGAAAGAGCATCGGGGAGGGGGAAATAGGGAGTCCTTGCCCTAACGTATACCAAATACCAACTAGCCCACATTTACGTTTTGTTAGTGCAGCATACAGACTGTTGCAATACTTCCTCGTGGTTTCTTATCTACGGCTGGCGAGTCGCCATGTTGAGAATGTGAATTGTCTTTTTTAGAGAAGCAAACTACTTCGAGCCCATTTCGTGTATCTTGTATGTACTTATGATAACTGTGTCTCTGTGTAGTATTGTGAAATATAAAGTTTTACAATAATTTTGAATACAAAAACAAATCAGATCACTAAATACAAATAATATATTGGCAAAACATAAGGTAATAAGGAAAAAAATGAATTGACGCAACATGAAGACAGACAAGGCTGCTAGAAAAAATAGTCCAATGGAAGCAATTCTGTTTCGCTATTTTGAGTACATATTGTTCAAATACTTTGATTGCAGCGACGAATAAAAAGATTTATTAAGAAAATGGGTTTGTTAGCTGAGAGCCCCAATATCTAGGAAGCATATCGAGGTGTAAGCCTTCTTTTCGAATCCAGTCTTCAGGTTTAAAACGTGCAGTTTTTATTGCTCTTGTTATTTCCTTTTGCGCATATGCATTTACCTATAGATATAGTTCAGCGCGTATACACAGGGTTTGCGCCGCCAGCGACGTCGGCCAATCCGTCTCTTACACGATGCCACAGCGCATGCGCATTTCCCTGGCGAAAAAACAGCGAAGCACCCTTTAATCTCCAAGGCTCTTCGTTCTTACAATAACGCTTGTCCCGGCTCCTACTAAAACGCTACCAAAACGCCAAAGGGCAGTACAGAAAATGGAAAAGGTGGATTCCATATATATCTTAAGGGCGAAGCTCCTTAAGCCGTGGGCCGTGCGTCCGCAATATATTTAGTAGTAGTAGTAGTAGTAGTAGTAGTAGTAGTAGTAGTAGTAGGAGTAGTAGTAGTAGTAGTAGTAGTAGTAGTAGTAGTAGTAGTAGTAGTAGTAGTAGTAATAGTAATAGTAATAGTAGTAGTAGTAGTAGTAGTAGTAGTAGTAGTAGTAGTAGTAGTAGTAGTAGTAGTAGTAGTAGTAGTAGTAGTAGTAGTAGTAGTAGTTATTGTATGTAGCCACCTCCACAGCCGAACTAGAGGAGCGGCGCGCGCGCTTCTTTTGAATTGAGGAAGAAACCCGCGCACTTGAATCATAAAAAAAAAGATAGTTTCTGATGAAATAAGTTACAGAGACGATTATCAGTGACTCAATCTCCAATCAAATGTGTCTTGATATTGAGGCTTACTAAAAAAAGCTAGAAACAGAAGGACGCACTGTGAGCACTATCTGACCAGAAAAGGTTGTCACTTTAAACTCGCCAAGCGTAAGCTTCTTGGTTTTAGCAAGGTTTTGCGGGGGTTGGGCCGCAGTGCAATGAACTAGCGGCGGTGAAAGGTCGGAACTAGACACGAAGCGCAGGCCGTAATAGAGTGAGCGCGTGCCACTCCTCTAGTTTGGTCGTCGTGCTACCTCTCGTTTAGTCCTCGGAATGTCCGCTGGATGGCGGTACTTCTATATGATGAATATATCATGAAAAGATGCGAGATGGCGGTACTTGGAGTGTTCACTAGATGGACGGACCGATGAGCAAACGCACGAATGGATGAATGAACGCACAGACGAACGCATGGATGGGTGGATGCATGGACTGACGCACGGACGGACTGACGGTTGCTTCACCCCACTCATCATCATGCACTCCGTGGATATGCTGTGACTTTTTTGTACCCAACGCGTGAACCGTGCCGCGGCAATCAGCGTAATTCGAAGTTCAATCAACTTCGGAATTATACGAATTATATAGGTTCACTGCTGAAGAAGCCGGCGTGCGCTACATCGGGCATGCGCGTTTTCTGTGGTGAGCGTGTCTGCGGATCCGAGTTTTTTGGCTGACTCGTACACATATTTCGCTATCTGTTTGTCTGCTCATGCTTTTGGGTTGACGCTCGAGTGTTGTTTTTCTCGCTGTGTGCACAGTTTGAGTTTCCATCACACACGGAAAGCGTTGCGTTAAAGCGCTTTGGGAGCCGGAAAATGGCGGCATAGGTTGTGTCAGAAATGAAGGTGAACCATGTGTGTACATAGAAGAGCGTATACTGAAGGCTTTGGAGGCAGTCCATGTCGCAGTAGCCCATGATATAGCTGGTCTACACTTCCATGTGACTTATAATATTTTCTGTGACTTGTTATTTTTGTAATGCGCTTCATTTCTCTGGTTATCCAGAGAGCGGCCACATTGGGCGTGCACCGGACGGCGCACGCTGGCGAGGCGGGTCCGGCCACCAACGTCTCCAGGGCCATCGAAGAACTGCGCACGGAGCGGATAGGACACGGCTACGCAGCCATGCGCGAGGGCGGTGCCCCCTTGCAGCTGGCACTCGACAGGGGCATCCACTTCGAAGTGTGTCCCAACAGCAGCTACCTTACTGGAGCCGTGAGCCCTGGGGAGAAGCACCCGATGCTCTGGTCAGTGCTCGATGGAGTTCTTGAAGTCTAGCGTGACTTACAGTACGCCTGTACGTGTCCCACGTGAGACGGTAACTACAGGACTCCTCGCACCAGCGTGTTTGTTCTCCTTTTCATTCGACATACGCGGCGGAGATTGTCGTTTTATTTCTTACCTTAACGCCCTTATAATTTCTTGGAGAGCTTGAAGAAAGCAATAGCCCCGCCGCGGTGGTCTAGTGGCTAAAGTACTCGGCTGCTGACCCGCAGGTCGCGAGATCGAATCCAGGCTGCAGCGGCTGCATTTCTGATGGAGGCGTAAATGTTGTAGGCCCGAGTGCTCAGATTTGGGTGCACGTTCAAGAACCCCAGCTGGTCGAAATTTCCGGAGCCCTCCACTACGGCGTCTCTCATAATCATATGGTGGTTTTGGGACGTTAAACCCCACAAATCAATCAATCGATCATTTAAAAAAACAATAACACAGCGAAGTCCAACTACCGTTCATTGACCAAATCGGTATCTTAGCAATAATGTATCATGGTGAACCACAGCGAAGCTATAGACCCAGACGAGGACAGTTGCGCTGTGGTAGTACATGCATCACAAACTTGTCAGAATTTTAACGTTATTAATTTATTATTGAGAAGCTTTTAATAAACAAAGTACCATGGCCCAGCTAATGCAATATTCTACTGCAAATATCCTTCTTTTTGCGCTTTGTGAATTGTCCAAGTGGCACTTCGCATGGCTTATGCTTGCTTATTATGAAGAATAAAATTGAATGGATGGCATACTGACATCGGCGCAAGCCCAACGCAGCACATGTTGATGCATGCTCATACTGCTCCCGACCTTTAACGTAGCCTAAGTAAACTTCCCAATAATATCGCGGGTTTCCATGTATGGGTTTTGATGCTGTCCTCGAGCACCTGTAATTGCGAGTGGGCTCGGTGCTTCGGTATTAATGGCCGACATGACGTATACCGATTCTATTTCGATTGTTTGTAAGTGCGGAGCACTTCTTTTCTTTTCAAGCTTCGATCGCTGTCAGCCTGAACGGCACTCTTTCCACACATTATTACTTGAATCAACAGGCCGGTTGCCTTTTTGTGATAAGAAAAAAAACATAATGGGTGGTGCGTAAAGGAACGGTTGTATTATACCCGTCCCACCTTGCAGATGCAACGTTCTTTCATACAACCCGTGCCTGTGTCGTCGATTATGTGCAGCCTACGCGACCTCTGCGCCAGCTACTCTCTCAACACGGATGACCCAACAATCACGCACACGAGAATCTCGGACGAGTACCAACTCGCCCTCAAGTTGGGCTTCCTACCCGATGACATCCTGGAGTCGGTGAGGGCTCTCCTCTTTCTTACTGCAAATGCAAAACAACTTCAAAACAATAACGTTAGCCAAACGACAAACCAATATTGTGTTATGAGAATAATTTGTGTGGTTCCTCGTGCATAGGTTAATATGAAACAAAAAAAAGTGAGCACCATACTTCACAGTGTCCGAGGTTTACTTGCGATAGTTCAAGAAATTATCGTGGGTTTGTACATATATTCGTTGAGTCTGCCATTGTTTTCACTTTTGTGCCTTCTTACTTGCACGAAGCCACGCCTACATTGTCACCGGGATCGACTACGCGATGGGACGAGGGTTAGGAAGCGAACCTAATTGAACAATAATTTTTTTTAATTGTTGGAGTTTAACGTCTGTAGCAGAACAATGATACTGCTCGCAGAATACGCGGCACTCAAAATTTTGACTCAGAGATCACTCCCAAACGAACTAAGCACTTCAATTCCAAGGTTTTACATGACGGAAACCTCGATATGAACATGGGGCGCACCGTATCAGGTGAACAACCTGAGGAATCAAACTAGCGGATAGTCTATGCTAAGCGCATGAGCTTTCAGTCAAGAAACATCCACAAACCTATTTGGTTACGTCCGGAATGACGATTGGTTAAGTCTTCTCTTGCAAATACGGCTAAAGTGTAAACGATGCTTTTTTATTTTATCAGCATTGGTTCAGGGTTGGAACTTACGAATATTTTCACCCATAAGAATTATTTTTTTGGGAGCATTGTTTGGTCACCCTGACTAATGCTATGCCTAATATTGATAAGATAACACTTTCTCATATGATCAATTCTTGGGCAACATGTTTTTGCGAATGCTGGCCCATCTAGTTCGAGATTTGATAAAGAAATGAAGTCGAGAGTTTGGCGAAATCTCGTGTGTTCGGGATGAAACATTTGTGAAAATATCGATAGACTTTAGCGAGGTGACAAAAATATTTACTGACGTTTCGGCTCCCGCAAGAAAGCCTTGTTCACAAGCCATGCTGAAACGTAAGTAAATATGCAAATCACCTTGGTACGCACCCATCAATGTTCTCACCTGGATAACGAAGTGTAGTAGGCTGCATGCCTAATACATTCGGCCAGGCATTCTCATATCATGAATGGTAGTCTACAACTGACCCTCAAGAGGAAGGTATACCAAAGCTGCATTCTATTGGTACTTACCTATGGTACAGAAACCCCAAGGCTTACAAAAAGAGTTCAACCTGAAATGAGGATGTCGCAGCGAGCAACGGAAAGAAAAATGATAGGTGTAACCTATGGACCGGACATCTAGAACGTAGGCAGTATAAGCGCTGGTCATTGAGAGTATCTGACTGGATTCTAAGAGAAGGCAAACGCGTGAGGGGCATACGGAGAATTGGGTAGGCAGGTGAGATTAGGAAGTTTGCAGGCATACAAAGCGGAAGTAGAAAGCACAAGACTGGGTTGATTGGCGAAACATGGCAGGGGCTTTGTCCCTGCAGCGGGCGTTGTCGTAATGATGATGATGATGATGTTTTTTACCTTTTCTTTTTAAGAACCGCGCCGCCATCGAGGCATCCTTTCTGTCACCGGAGGAGAAGAGGGAGCTGCGCAACAAGTTCGAGAGACTCAACGCATCGTCGAGCGCCAGTTGCTGCTTTTACGATTCCAGCCCGAAGAAAAGTGTAAAAAACGGTGACGTCTCTCCGAATCAGATAGAACCAAAGAGCGTCGTAGTCAGCCATTGAACAACGCCGAAGACACCAGAACGCCTCCCTCAATGCTCCGTCTACAACATAGAAATGAGTTAATAAATAAATTAGGCTTCGGTACCTGCTGTACAGTAAACATGCACTGCATCACTTGTATTTGTCACTTGCTATGTTCAGCTCCTATTAGTATTTTTATTATTGTACATTTGCATATTTTTATTATCTCTCGAATCATTACTCTCCGCTTTTCTTATCTTCAGGACGAAAGCCTCTTAAACGCGAAGCATTTCTAGGCGAAATTCGGCGACTTTGATCGTATATCTGTCTATCTTGACGTATGCATGTGGGAGGTAGTGGCCAGATACTGCACCAGGGTGGCCAATCCTCTAGTGAGGGAGTGCCTTACCGGTGGTGGTCATCGGTGAGGCCGCACCCCAGGCCTCTTAATGCAGTTCCATCACCACGCGGAATTTTTTTAAAAATCCAGTTGGGCAAAAGGTCCGTGGTTCAAATCCCGGTGCCGCGCAGTTCCCAACGGAATTAAAAAAAATTCCGCGTGGTGATGGAACTGCATTAAGAGGCCTGGGGTGCGGCCTCACCGATGACCACCGCCGGTAACGCACTCCCTCACCAGAGAAGGATTGGCCACCCTGGTGCAGTACCTGGCCACTACCTCCCACATGCATACGTCAATTAACTCACGGCTCTCAGTCCCCAGCAGCTGCGAAGCAACTGACCACGGCGGCGGTACGATCTGCAACGCAGCAGAGGGTGCTAAGAATCTCTGGATCCGGATAGGCCGCCATTGGAACCTGAACTTGGCAACATTTAACGCTAGAACCTTATCTAGTGAGGGAAGTCTAGCTGAACTATTCGAGAAGCTAGACGGTGTTAAATGGGATATAATAGGGCTCAGTGAGGTTAGGAGGACAGATGAGGCATATACGGTGCTAGAGGATGGGCACGTTCTTTGCTACCGCGGCTTGGCTGACAGAAGAGAACTGGGAGTGGGGTTCCTAAATCACAAAAGATAGCTGGCAACATAGAGGAACACTATAGCATTAATGAAAGGGTGGTATGTATCGTAATTAAACTGAATAAGAGATACAAGATGAAGATGGTACAGGCTTACGCGCCTACATCCAGCCATGATGAGGCCTCAGTTGAAAGCTTCTATGAAGACGTGGAATCGGCAATGAGTAAGATAAAAACACAGTATACTATGCTGATGGGAGACTTTAATAGCTACTTAGCTGTACTTAGCTACGGAGTAGAAACCTGGAGACTTACAAAGAGGGTTCAGCTTAAATTGAGGACGACGCAGCGAGCAATGGAAAGAAAAAAATAGTAGGTGTAAACTTAAGAGACAAGACGAGAGCAGAGTGGATTAGGGAAGAAACGGGGGTTAAGGATATCAAAGTTGAAATCAAGAAGAGAAAATGGACATGGGCCGGGCATGTAGCGTGTAGACAGGATAACCGCTGGTCATTAAGGGCAACTGACTGGATTCTCAGAGAAGGCAAGCAAGTTAGGGGGAGACAGAAGGTTAGGTGGGCAGATGAGATTAAGAAGTTTGCGGGTAGAAATTGGCAGCAGCAAGCACAGGACCGGGTTAACTGGCTGAACATGGGAGAGGCCTTTGTCCTGCAGTGTACGTAGTCAGGCTGATGATGATGATGATGATCTGTCTATCTATCTAGCCGCTCACGACTTTTAGCTCTCCTGGCTGTTTGGATAATGGTATCTATGACAAAACTGGTACGGCATAACATGACTGTATGACGAGCATATGCAGCTAGTCATAACATGAAAATCATGACATGCATGTCATGAATGTCATGACTTACATGTCATAGTCTTGCTGCTCCTGCGGTGATTTAGTTCACATGACATATAGCAAAACTGATAAGAATGTACGTCTGACATAAGTGACGGGGCCTCACGTGAAAATAGTGGCATGTCATGACCGTCTCAGGTAAGTGACATATCGCAAAACTGATATGAATGCACGGCGAACATAAATGAGAGGGCCTCACGTGAAAATAATGGCATGTCATGACCGTCTCAGGTAAGTGATTCCTACACGCCGCGCTCATGGTGCACTCGCGGTCGTTTCACTAGCTTCGGATAAGCCAAATTTGGTTACATTACGTGAATGAAGGAGGCATATGACTGGTGCAAACCTAATAATTATGACATGCGTGTCATACATTATTATAAAACAACTATCTGGTTTAAAGACGAGATAGCTCTTTCTTCCTCACCATCACCACTCTGTCCATTGTCGTTATCAGCACTTGTCTAGTCAAAATCACACCCGCACGAAGTGAAATCAGTTGACCATGCACGAATTCCCTGCGCGAGAAGGTAGAACGGGTTGTTAACTGCTTGACAAAGCAGGGTATGTGAGAATTCACAACTAATATAATCTCGGGTCTGGGAACAAACGGGGGTTAAGGATATTGTAGTTGAAATCAAGAAGAAGAAATGGACTTGGGTCGGTTGCGTAGCGTTTGCTTGCTTGTAGGTCGATGACACCTAACCATCAAGGGGGAACAATCTAAATACCTGAGGTAAACGTCAGCGGTAATTTAAAAAAAAGAGAGAAAACGGCAGGGCGAGAAAACAGTTGTTCGCACTTGTTGTATTGGCGGGTGGCGTCCGAACGATGGCAAGGAGTCCGAGAAATGGACGCGGCACAAGGAGAGCGCCGGCAACGGCTCACCGACACAACAGAGTGTAAACCGAGTCCCACGAAAACCCAACAATGACTGGACCGGCTGCTAGCCGTTTATTCCAAACACACAACGGGGCAATGCACACACACGGGATTGGTTAACGACAATCACGTGCTCCAGTAAGCTGTGACGTCTATAGATAAAGCACACGACTACACGACACACAATGCGCATCCTTCCCAAAGACGGCGTCACAACACCACAGCGCCATCTGGAAATAAAAATAATCTTAAAGAATGCAGAATTTTGCAACTCAGCACGTCCGTACCATAAAAGTAAAAAAAGTGCAGTAACGAAACTTTTTCGAATGCTTAGTCAGCAAACTGCTGCTTTTCAGAAGTGCCTAATAATTGATTTTGAGTTAGTTGGCAAGGACTCGACACTGTCTAGACCGGGAACTCACAGAGGACCATGCGGACTCTCCTGTGGCCGAAGCCCAATGAAAAAGGATGGAAATGAAAATATCTTCCGTATGTAGCGTAAATATTATTTCCTTAGAATAATACTCAAGCATCTTCTTCTCTATGGATAGGTGCCGAGTCAAATAGAAAGTCTCACGAATTTCAGGTTCCTTATAGATATGACATATGGAACAAGTAGACACCTAAACAGAAATTCCTTTTTAGAATATACATTATGGTGAAATATGACATCGTAATTTTAAGAGAACCATTCAGTTTAACGGTATATCTCCTTGAATATTTGACCCATACCTTCTATAGAGAATTCACCAAATAATAGGAAAAGTATCACAAAGCTACATAGAAAAAAATTAATTTATTCTCCCATATTTAGATTCACTTTTTCTATATTTTCTTCTCACTTCCTATGCATCTTTTTGCTTGCCTTAAGGCTTATATAAGCGATTATTAAACCTTAAAATTTTTTTCTTTTATTATTCTCACTTAGTTATCGTTTGAACAGTCGGTCGTTGATTTGAAAGTGAGCAACATATAAGGTGCAGGTACTGACAGTTTCTAATTACTGTCTTGTATTCAGACGGATCACTTTCCTTATTATCAGTCTGTCCACTCTGCCCTCTTCATGACCTATACCATGTTTGTGGGTATGTGCCACGGTTTGTGAATATCACCAATCGGGATCGTCCACATCTCGCGGCATGCTCGTGGTGACGAAAAAGAAATCCTCGTACGTGGCGCTCGCGCTCCTGGCCGGTTGCGTTGGACCTGCGCAAGCTCCTGGCCCGGCTGCGTCGGACCTTCGGTAAGTCGACCACTTCAAAGTGACCAGTCACCCTTGGGCTGCCCCATTCGCTCGCCTAGCAACCACCTGGTCTCCTTTAGCGTGAGCTTGACAGTGCCCGACTGTTTTGCTCTCGGGTCCCCTCACGACAGCCTGCCATGGTTCTCTCTCGGCCCCCCTCTGTCCATGGCGAGACATTAGCGCGTGGAAGACAGGGCAGACTTGGGACAGGCGCCTCCTCCGCGCCTTCTTTCTGTCCTGTTTTCCACGCGTTAACAGTCGCCATGAATCTATACCAGCTCGCCCAAGTACGCCCCTTTTCTTCAGTCCACCCTCTGTCCTAAGGCTTAGACACTGAACGTAATGTCACGGCACAGACACGGCAGAAGTCCGATATAGAAGAGGTCACTTTAATTAAAATGAAAGGCGCTCGTAAAGAGGACTGGGCAAGGACTTCGTCTTTCTTTCTTGCCGCGCGAGCTCTTCTCTGCAGGTTGAATGCGGCAATATATAGCTTCGTAGAGGCAGCCATAACATACGAGTGCACAGGTTTGTCCATTATAAGTTTCACCTTATCGCCACCTCCCCATTCCACAACCCGTTTTTGTTGGTCAAATCAGATAGAAGAGAAGCAGTTCATTGGATGCAAAAGGAAAATGAAGTGATGACGTCATTCGCACAACGGGTTTTCATTGGTCGCCTTTTTTCCTGGTGGTCGTCAGCCCAAGTCATCGTCGAAAAACACGCGCGGCCATAATCCAGACCTTTAGTCCGCCGTGGTGGCGTAGCGCTTGAGGTGCTCAGCTGTTGATCTGAAAGTAGCGGCTTTCATTACAACCGCGGAGGTCGCATTTCGACGGTGGCGAAACGCTACAGGTCCGTGTACTCAGCGACGTCAGTGCACGTTGAAGAAAACTGGATGGTCGAAGTTTCTGGACCCTCCCCTACGGCGTTCTTTATAATCAAATCATGGTTTTGGCACGTGAAACCCCAGATATTATTATCAACCCTGCGCATTGAAATTGAAGTGACATGCCCGACAGAGTGAATCTGTGGCGCAGGATTGGTGCCCCGAACCGCATTCTGTGCATACGTCGTAAGTGTGAAAAGCTGAGGGACCACGAGAAATAAAAATGCTTCTTTCTGCTGCTTCAGCAGGGAGTTTTGAATTTAATTTCCTATACTCTTCTGAACGTGCTCGCATGTGGAGTGTAGTACTTCTATCGAATGCAGTGATTATATGCTGAGCAATAATGCCACAGAGATCGCTCCTACTAATTATTTTACAAAGAGGACCAACGGGACGCTATGTGAGCGTCTACAGTGCCTCGTAACCAACGAGCCGCTATGTGGGCGTCTGCAGTGCCTCGCAACCAACGAGACGCTATGTGGGCGTCTACTGTGTCTCGCGCCTGCTCACGCATCTTGGGCAGAGCAGCTCATGCCTCGGGTGGAGGAGCACGAGCCGGGAAGACTGACGGAGGAGTTGTTCAGAAAGGGACACGTAGGCGGAACGCTTTTAGCAGACTTTTCTTTGTGACATAGCTACTTTTCTGGGCACAAGTTCGCCCTCAATAAATCATTGTGTGTGTTCTCCCTCTTGTATTACGTGACATTCTGGTGGATGTGCGGGGTATGATTGGAAGTTCCCTTGGTGCAAGAGAAAGAAGCCCTGACCTCCAGCGATTGGAGGAGGAGGAGGAAAAAAACCTTTATTGATGCTGGCTGTGCCAGATAGCCCTTATCCCCACCGGGCTGGTTGACATCCCTAGTCCGGGACGTCATTAGTCGAGGCCGCCACCCGAGCCCGCTGGACTAGAGTTCGCTGTTCCTCTAGTGTGGAGCTATTGAGTAGGGTCGTCTCCCAGTCCTCTTTGGTGGGGTTGGGAAAGAGGGTTAATTTTGGGTTCATTTGGCAGGCCGAGACCATATGGTAAGTGTTGGCCACTTCCCGACAGTACTGGCACTGCCCACTTGTTTTTGGGTCGTAATATTTTAGTATGGCTGGACAGAGCAGCGTATTTGTCTGTAGGTGCCGCAGGATGCGCTCCTCCGTTTTCGAGAGTCCCTTCGCTGGTGCGGGATACAAGCGGCGTTGCTCAATGTAGTATTCTTTGATTTCTCGAAACCGTGTTAAAGGTGTGGGACGTTCAGGTCTATCAGGGGAACGGGGAGTTTCCCGGGAAGTAAGCACGCGGGCCGCTGCATGTGCAGCCTCGTTACCCTGTAGACCCTGATGTCCCGGAGTCCATATAAGACGTTTTGGGGTAGGATCGCGGTTACTGAGGCTGAATTTTAAAAGTCTATTAGCCAATGGAGAGATTTCTCCTGCAAGATAGCTTTCGCAGGCTCTTCGAGAGTCTGTAACTATTTGTTTTGAGTTTGGATGGGATACTGCCAGTGCAATGGCCACCTCCCCCGCGTTACTTCAGCTTGTGGCTTTGAAAGTGAGGCGGTCCACCTGCGTTCCTTGATGTATTACCGCCGCCGTGTAGTATCCCCTAGGTGACGGCCCGGCCACATCGACGTAATAGACCCCATTACGGGAGCCAAGCCGTTGTTCAAGTGCCTCAGCACGCGCTTGCCTTCTGCCCTGGTGCGCCTCCCTGGTCATATTGCGGGGAAGCGGGGACACCCAGAGTTTTGTTCTCCAAAGTTCAGTAATACGCTCTGCGTTTTCGATTTCGCATTCGTACCGGATCAAGAGGCGGTCCAGTAGGCGCCGCCCGGGGGGCGTCTGCGTAAGACGCGTATATTGATTTGTGAGGTGGGCTTCTTGGAGCTCTTGTATAGAGTTAAAGACTCCCAATGCAGAGAGTTTCTGATTTGAAGTACTGATGGGTAAATCAAGTGCGCGCTTAATTACTTTCCTAAGAATAGCATCGACTCTGTTCTCTTCATGTTTAGTCATTCGTAAGTACGGTATTAAATATAGAATCCTGCTAGTTACAAAAGCATTGGCGAGCCGAATCGCGTCTCTTCCTCGTAGCCCCCCGTGCTTGTTTGACACTCGGCGGATCATGTGCCCTACCTGTTCTCCAATTTTCCGTAGCTTGTCTAGCGTGGTGCTGTTTTTTGTTCTGTTGTGAATCAGAAGGCCAAGGATTCGTAGTTCTGAAACCTCTCGTATTGTCCCAGCGATTGGAGCCTGGCGAACTTACTCCAGTACACCAGCGTTCAAGTCACCGCCTCCGAGGTGAGTCACCTGAATTCGGACCACTCCTCACTACTCCAGCAACACGGGCAGCAGTAACCGTCAATTTCACAGAAATGGCGTCTCTCATAATCATGTGGTGGTTTTGGGACGTTAAACCCCCGTGCTTACCTGAACCCTTCCACGGTGACACGCACGAAGATGTGGAAGACTGACTGGAGCATTTCGAGCGGGTCGCAAGGACCAATGCCTGGGATGAGGCGAGGAAATTGGGCCGCGTGTACTTTGCGTTGGAGGATGGAGCGAGAATATGGTTTGAGAACCACGAAGGGGCAATAGCGACGTGGGAAGACTTTCAGCAGCAGTTGCTTGCTGCGTATGCCAGCACAGATCGCCGGGAAAGGGCAGAAAATGCCCTTGAATCAAGAAACCAATGCACGAACGAAAGTGTCAGCATGTATATCGAGAACATGTCCCGTCTCTTCAAACGAGCCAATCCGAAGCTGACCGAAGAAAAGAAAATGCGCCATTTGATGCGTGGAGTCAAACAGGACTTATTTGCAGGCCTGGTTCGCAATCCTCCTCGTACCGTTGCTGAATTACGAACAGAAGCCACGACCATAGAAAGAGCACTGCAGCAGCGTGCCGGTCACTACAATCGGGACGCCGGTAGTGAGCCCGCGGGCGTCCTTTTGGCGAAGCGAGACAGCAGCAACGAGACGCTGAGGGAGCTGGTGCGTTCCATCGTCAAAGAGGAGCTTCGTAACATTCTCCAACCGCAAGTCATGCCGACAGTTTCATCCCTCACATCCGTCATCCGTGATGAAGTTCGGCACGCCATTCTTCAGCCGGAACCAGAAGTGCAACCTCTTGGACTTCAACAACTCCTCTGTCATGCCTAGTTCACACTGAAACATCCGCTTTCTACACCGACCGAAATTCCCTTGCCGCCGAAACGCAGCGCCGTTCGCACTGGACGCGCCTCGCGCCGCCGAATATGCCATCTACTACGGGGCAAACACGGGATGGATACGCTGTCACCCGGTTGTTGCCGTGGCTCGCAAACGCTACTACGCTATCCGGTGGTGTATACTTCGACGATTCTCGTACGCAAGAAGCGAGAAAAGACAGTACTGCTTACTTTGCTGGCAAGTGGCTGTCTTGTAATGCACGAAGAGCAGAAAAACCACCGACGCCAGCGGCGTTGGTGGATTTGTTTTGCTCTGCAAGACCGCAACAAGCTTGGTCACGCCAACAGCAAGCTCGGTCACCTCTTTCACGAAATACGGAGGCGAAGTAGGCACAGAGTAGGTTAAACTTCCGTTGGTTTCAACATTCAGTTACGTGCACTGTGGCATAACAAGTGAGTAGGGCTTGGCCACCATTTTTCAAAATTCCTTGACTAGCGCTTCTATTGGTCCGCGGTGACCGATTCGGCGGCAGACGCCGCGAAAATCGGTCTGAGAGCGGTCGGCGCGGAGAGGGCCCTTTCGGCGGATCTCGCCGCCGCCGAACCGGATTCGGAGCACTTTCGGCGGCCGGAATGCTCAGTGTGAACGTGGCTTCAGTCTTCCCGGCTCGTGCTTGTACACCAGAGGCATGCGCTGCTCTGCCCAAGATGCGTGAGCCGGCGCGAGGCACAGTGGACGCCCACATAACGCCTTGTTGGTTGCGAGGCACTGCAGACGCCCACATAGCGTCCCGTTGGTTGCGAGGCACTGTAGACGCCCACATAGCGTCCCGTTGGTCCTCTTTGTAAAATAATTAGTAGGAGCAATCTCTGTGGCAATATGAAGCTTTTTCAGATCGGGAGGTCTCTAAACCTCTGACGCTGACTGTACAATCTAGAGTGCGCAGTGAAAAAAAAAAGTCAGACTAGCGTATAGCTAAAATCGCGAGACGAAGATGTCACCTACTCTGCGTGTTTGTAATTTTTCGCAACTAGAAACAACACAAAGCTTTGCAAAACTAAACTTGACGTCTACACGATTCAGGTATATTGCAAGGTCACGGAGGTCACGTGACCTTGCAATATACACTGCAATAACACTGCACGTGATGCGAACGCAGCATCATTCAGCGTCTCGGACGCTTCGAGACATCGGGACCAGCAACTACGAAAACCCCGTTACGTTACCATTGTTATTAAAAAAAACTATACCCAGCTGATCTTGCTACTGCATATAACGCTAACGGAGGCAAGTGCCGAGCACAGAGGCTTCACCATAACCGGCGAAAAACTTGAACTTACGGCATCGTAAAGCTTCAGTCGGAGCCGGAGAGCATTTGTACAGCTGCGCCAGTGAAGTCCCCTCGCATCCACTGTGACGTCAAGCGCTCTTGCGTAGCTTAAAGCATATTTGAGACGCCAGCTTTAGGCTCTGGAAGTGCTGAGCGCTCTGGCAAACGTCACGGGAGATCCTGATACCGTTTCAATATCTTTTAGGTAAAGAGGACAAAATTTACATTGCCCGTACGCTTAAAATCACTGCAGGGCAATACACTTAAGCTTCGAGCTTGTTCGAACGGGAAGATTCCCTAGTGAGGTGAAGAAAATGTGCACTCTCACATGTTGTATGAAGCTTGGGCTGAATTTTCAATGCTATCCTCGAGCGGAATGAGTGCCAATTAGGCGAAAAACAAAAGTGTGCCTAGTTACGCTTCAGTCTTTTTACAAGTTTTTTCTTTCCGTGTTACAACTTCCTGCAAGCAGACCAGGCTGCTCGTAGAATGACGATTCAAAAAAGAAAAAAGAACCTGCGAGACAAATATTGAAAACTCAAAGAGTGAAGGGGCGATGAACAGGGTAACGCAACTCGCACAGTTTCCACGCAAGTTTCTTCACTCGACAGCGTCAGCCACTGCATCTGGGATCTATGCATCATCGCACGAAACTGTCACTGGTTAAAAAGAAAAGCTTATCTCGTTTCCTCACCAAATATCACGTAATTCTCTATTCTGAAACATTTTGCCTTTGTTTCAGAGCTCATCTCTAACAGTATATTGCGTGTGCCGCACGCAACTGCTTAACATTTGGCGCTTTTGTTCTCTTTTGAACTCTGAGGCTTATCCTCGTAGGAGGTGTAAACCAACACCTGACGCCCAAGAGCGGTGACTTCAGCAGCGCCTCGTCGTACCGCCACCTAGACGAACCCTCAGCATGGCTGTACCATTCCCAAGGTTTAGGGTGAGTTTTACAATCGTTCCGACGGCTAATGAATAGCTGTGCATCTACCCGATCCATTCTGTACATTACACAATGTCGTGTGCACAGGTTCAATACACTGTATACACAGTATCGAACAATGCATAGAGTGCAGTTAAATGCACTCTATGCATTGTACTGATCACTGTTTATTTTCATCGTCTATAATACAAAACGAGTTTTGTACTGACAGGGAACAGTCAACACGTTAGCGTTCACTGCCTGGAGGCATGCGATTTGATGTTGGGCTCAATATAGGATATTGAGTGTGTTATTATAGCATGCGGAACACGTTGAAGTCATTGCTCGCGCTTGTGTATTCACTCTATATTTCTGCTGTACGTCTTTCTAAGGGGAAACCATTCATTTTTTATAGCTTTAGTTGGGCCCAATGATTGCTCTTGTGATTTATTTGTATTAAACTTATTAGGACTACCGTTATGAGCTGCATCTTATATGCATGAAGTACACGTTCGTACAGCCGTTCACTGTTCAAATAAACTCATTAAGTTTTTTGATAGCTGATTTAAGCCGCGGTGATCAAGAGGCTAAACTTGCGAATAATTATTCTCGAAAACAGTGCTGTCAAATTTGTATCATCCACTGCGGCCGTTGATTTCTGTAAAACAAGGTATTGTCCCAAACCATAGGTTGCATTTGTCATGAAGCTTTGCCATTATCTAGTACTGACGCAGACTAAAGGCTGGCAAGGCAAAATACAAAAAAAATCTTTATAGGTTCATTTACCTGGCAGCAATCTACAATAGGTTTTTATAGAGCGGTTAACGTTACACGTATAGTCTGTAGTGTCTGACAGCACGTAAGCTGACCTGACGCGTCTCTTACCAGGTTATGCTGCATACTCACTTGGACGGCCACATACGCCACACGACACTCATGGAGTACTCAAAGTAAGGCTCGCTGCTTTTTATCATCTCCCGTTGTGGCCGTTCATTGGTTGTCGAAGTCTCGACGCTTTGTTCCTAAACCCACTTTCCGTCACAGGAAGAAAAAGATTGATCTCGGCTACGCCAACCTTCAAGACTGCTTGAAGAAGACTAGGCCGTCCAAACCTAGCACTTTGCAGAACTACCTGAAGGAGATGCCGAACTATCTGAGAGTCATCGTGTAAGTAACGCCGTCGCTTTGTCCTCCTCTTTCCGTGGACTTCGTTAATGCTCTTCATTAAGTCCACTGTATAAATAGTTTAAAATGAGCTTTCAGTGACAGTGACGTCAGCTTAAGGGAAAAAATACCCCTGTCAAACCAAGCACACCAGCTCACCATCCTTGTATTGTAAACAGCGTGTGGCAAGAGGTTCGAATGGTTAAAATTCTCGTGAAATCTTCTCATAATTCACCGAAAAGGACGAGGCAACCTTGATATACTATACCATTTTTATGTGTCTCGAGGCATTAATCAGAAAAATAAATATTAATAAAAATTGAAAGTATCTCGCGACAAGGCCCCCATTCTTGTGCTTGCAGTGAGAAGCGGCACTTCATTTTACTGTTTAATAGCTTAACCTATCTTAAAGTATTCTTTATGAGTTTCTGTAACAAAATATTACAATACAACAACCACTTATGACGCTAAACACACTTGTATAGCTGAAAGATGAGAAGTGTGTCATAGTGGTTGTTACGAGTGCACTATTTTCTCATTGGGCATTTGCTATCTGCCCCCTTAAAAGATAAAATTATATAGTATACTCTGAGTATTAAAGCAATGCTTAATCTGCGAAACGAATTCGGTAAATTCGCCTTATCTACGTCGTTTCAGTTCCTGTTAGCTAAAGGGCAGAAAGTACAATAAAGGTAAGAAAGTACGGTATGCCGAGAGAACCGTGCTCTACTATAGTCCTTAGCGAACAGAATATTCAGTTATGTTCATGCTAAAGTGCTTTAATGTAGTTTCGGTAAAATCATGTCTTACACTTGGTACGCACATTGACGGACATAAAGCGCAACGCATCACATCGCGTCCTTTCGAAGCCGTATTGATCAGTCGTACAACTTGAAACTTCACCCACTAGATGGCGACGTCGTTCCGGAATTGGAGATTCTATATGAAACGAAACGATACGGCTTCTGTGGTGTGAGCTCTCGTAGCCCGCCGTCTGTTCAACATGCTGTGATTGTTTCAACCGATTGTTTCCATCGGAATCTAACCGTACTTTACGGCATCAAAAAAGTCGCGTACATTACTAATGACTCAGCCCTCATATCAGTGGGGGATGACTTGAGCGAAAATCTAATTTCCAAGTTGGTCGTCGTATCGAGACTGCTATATACTAACAAAATCTCTTCGCGATTCTTGAAGTAAGGGTTAATAGCGAAAAAAAATGTTTTTGTTTCATTTCCACTACTGTGGTAACCATATGGCTCTAGTATTTTATTACGACGGCAGCTCAAATGGAACGGTGACGTAGCGAACACTGTTCCAGCTACCAAATATTAGCAGCATAATGTGGTGTAACAAAAACTAACAATTCAATAAGTCAGCAACACTTAAAACAATATATTACAACTTGCTGATGAAAATAAAGGCCAACATTTCACAACATAAAATAGCTCGAAATTTAAACAAGTAAAACAACATCACGATGCTATATTAAAGAAATGCATCTCAAGTTTTTTGCCGAAACGTGTTAGAATGACTATCAGAGGCGATATTATCAGGAAGATAATTCCACGGGTGCTTGCGGTAGTGCTGATGTGTTAAACGTGTTTATGTTACCAAACATGCTCTTGAAGCTCAGATAATTATGTAACCTGTGAGGCATGTAGAGGGACATTCAATCCCATTGAATATAGGTAATCGATGACATTAAACTATTGCAAATGCCGAATAGAGCTTTGCGCAGACTTATTGGCCTCTATTTCTACGCCAAAATCAGTAAAAATGTGCATAGATTAAAGTGCGGGTCAATGAAAGCAAGTTGGTTAACATCGATGCGGAATTCCACTCTACGGCTTCCCTTGTGATCCACGTGGCATGTTTAGCACGTAAAACGCGAAATTATGAAAAACTAAAGTAACCAGTTCTTAGTCCTGCCACTGCGAACTTTGCCTCTTTCATGCGCAGTGGTGACCGGGATGCCCTGACACGCATTGCGTACGAGGCTGCCGTAGACCAGGCCAACTGCGGCGTCATCTACAGCGAGATGCGCCTGTTCGCCCAGATGATGAGCAGCAGCATGTCGAGCCTGCCCAAGGGTTCGGGCCCCATGACGCTCAACACGACCCGGGAGGTGGTCGACGCCACGCTGGCTGGATTCGCCAAGGCCGAGCAGGAATGCGGCATCAAGGCGCGCCTCGTTCTCGCCTGCTTCAGGGACAAGCCAGGTGAGAATGCCCCGAGCACAGTACGCACATCGCTCGTCGAGCAACGATTCATACACAACGCAGGACATGCTCAGTCATTTTCTTTTACCCCTCTTTTCAATCTAATCAGGGTGTTCCGAAAACAATAGGCCTTTTCCATGTTCGTAAACAGGGGTGGACATCGACACACTGGGGTTCTTTAAGCGACGTCGCGACGAGTAGGCTCCACCTGGCCGAAAGCTCACCACGATACCTTATATATATGATCACGTGGCAACTGGCACAGCCGCTGTGAAGCTGCCTCCGAGCACAGCGCATCGGGAAGCCTCCCGCCAACATTATATTTATTCCAATGTTATATTTATTCCTTCTCGCTGTATAATTGAGTTGCCTATTGTTTCTTTTCCAATTTTTGAACGCCCTGGAGGCTCCTCGACGTGCTGTGCTCGGAGGCAGCTTCGCAGCTGTTGTGCCAGTTGTCAACGTGTTTATAGAGGGCGGTGGTGAGCTTGAAGCTAGGAAAACTCATTGAACAGGGTTTACCAGCATTGATGTACGCAGATGATATAGTGCTAATGGCCGACAACAAGGAAGATTTACAGAGATCGATGGACATCTGCGGTAATGAGGGAGATAGGTTAGATTTCAGATTCAGTAAGGAAAAATCAGCACTCTAGAGTTTTAATGATAATGAAGGTAGTGAGCTCAGAATACGGGAAATCACGCTAGAGATAACACTTAAATACAAATATCTGGGCCTATGGATAAGCAATGGGGCCGAGTACCTAAGGGAACAGGAAATATACGTGACGACTAAAGGTAACAGGAATGCAGCGGTGATGAAAAACAGGGCACTGTGAAATTACAATAAGTATGAGGTTGTGAGAGGATTATGGAAAGGGGTCATGTTTCCTGGTCTGACGTTCGGCAATGCAGTCTTGCGCATGAGATCAGAAGTTCAAGCAAGATTAGAAATTAAGCAACGTGGAATAGGTAGGCTTGCCTTGGGAGCTCACGGGAATACATCAAATCAGGGAGTACAAGGTGATATGGGATGGGCATCATTTTAGGGCAGGGAAGCTAGCAGCAAGATAAAATTTGAGAAGCGATTAAGAGAAATGGGGGAGAGGCGCGTTGGACTAGGAAGGTATTCAGCTACTTGTACAAGAAGAATTTCGATACAAAATGGAGGAAGCGAACCAGAAAATTGACTGGTAAATACTTAGAAAACAGCAGGGGGCCAAACCAAAAAAGAATTATCGGTTAAGAAGAAGGTGAAGGAAGCTGAAACCGATATGTGGAGAATCGGCATGATTAAGAAGTGCGAACTAGGGATCTATCGAACTTTTAATCAGGAAATTGCTAAGGAAAGGATCTATGATAATACTCGGGGTAGTTCTTTACTGTTTGAGGCCAGGACGGGAGTATTGCGAACCAAGACATATCGGGCCAAATACGAAGGGGTAGACACGGTATGCAGTGCGTGTGGAGAGGAAGAGGAAACTGCCGATGTTCTGTAAATGACTTCGCCCTATAGTTCAGGATGATGGCGAAGAGTTTTTCAAAGCACTGGGGTTCAGGGACACGGAGGGCAAAATAGATTTTAAGCGGGTAGAATTAACTAGGAGGTTATCTGATTGGTGGCTAAAGTCAAGGCACGAGTGAAAATTAAACTCTTCACTGCAAAGTACGAGTCCTCAACATCACTATTTAAAGAAAAAAAATAAATCTAGTTCTTGGTTCACTAAATGTTAGGACTTGGTGGCGTTAGCCACCGCCAGATCTAAAGGGTATAGCCATATCCATCCATCCATCCATCCATCCATCCATCCATCCATCCATCCATCCATCCATCCATCCATCCATCCATCCATCCATCCATCCATCCATCCTGAGCGGAGCCTACGCGCCATGACGTCGTAACAAGCGCATCAGTATGTCGACGGCGCCTACCCCTGTTTACAAACATGGTCAAGCAATGGTCCGAAGGGGCCAGCCTGGATAAGCGCGGCTGCCTATCACCCTCAGGATTGTTTTCCGAAGGCGGGGTCGTCCAGCTCGTGGTGTCGGTCGCGCCCATTGGTGCCGGCTTGTGTGCATCCATTTTCGTGGACGACATGCCGCAGACTTGTGTCCAACTACAGGCTTTTTTAAACGCACCAAATAACGAATATTCGATAAAACGACCTTCGAGCATCGAAACTAATGTTCCATACTTAACGCCTGTAAACAAAAGTTTGACTCTATCGCGCTGACTTTGTTGAAATATAGCCCGAATCAGAGCAACCTGGAGTTATCCAGACTTCATCGAAGCGTGTGAGTCATCTTGGCCATCTGAGAGAATGTTGCAAAATAGTAGTAACGAATAGTCTTGGAGCGGGCCATACTATATCGAAGAATAGGAAACTGAGCGGGCGTCGGTGCACGCGCACGTGGTCAGGGCAGTTCGCGTTGGGCATTAAAATAAACGGACGTCTCTCTTTTTTATGTCTTTCGCGACGCACTTTATGGCATTTGGTACACTGGTTTGATACGTATAAAGTAAATTTTCTATATGATTTGGAAACAGCTCTTGTTGGCACATATTTCAGCTACTGAAACACTGATCTAACTATTCAGTTTAACGTATACTTCACAACTCGAATAAAGGAAAGTAATCTCATGCGCTGTTAGTTTATGCGCCACATACCACTACCCTGATGTCGCACGATGTCTATGCATTACGGCGAACACGCAAAGCCGAGGGTTATACGAATGAATGTACTGTCCCTCATAACTGAATGACTGCGATGACGTCGATCTTACATAGTTAACGCCGGCAAGCTATTCTTCTATATAGGCATGCTAAATCATCGCTGATGTCAGCGGGGCTTGTATAATGTATGCTTGTCACACAGGTCCCGTTAATTAGGGAGGCGATCGCCGGGCTAATTCCAAGGGCCGAAGTATCGGTCCCCCGAACCGCACCACGAAAGCGTGGACAATTTAGAAGTGGTCCTTTTTGGCGCGCCAGCGGACGCCGGCTGTGGCCCAAAGAACAAGTCAGAGCCGAGAGTTGATAAACAAAACAGAATTATATTCTCAATAATAGCAGATCCAAAACAATACACAGGTATGCACACTCCACAATAGTTGAGTACAATATGTCACCAGTCAAACAACGTACTACACAGTACAATCAGCCACACTCGAAACAACGGACACAGACAACAATACACACTACAATGCAGTCGCATGCAGTGAACAACCAAAACACTTAAAGACTAAAGAGATGGAAAACCTATTCAGTCCAAAGTTCTTGGAACAAAAGTCTGGATGATGCTCTTCCGAGAATCACTCACTCAAAGTCCAGCGTTGTTGTCGTTCCGCTGGCCCCGAAGTTTCTCTTCCAGGAAACCTCGCCGAAGTTTCTCTTCCAGGAAACCTCACGTCCTCAATAGGCCACTCTCCAAGCTTCAAACTTCTTCGCCGGAAACACGTCGGCTTCACACACGCAGCTGTTGCCACGCGTCTTCGCTCGATAGGGGTAAACACACACACTCTTGCCTGTAGCTCGAGTCGTCACCCCTCAGGTGGAAATCATCTTCTTCTCCTGCTTTGTCTCTACAGACAAAACCTTCGCCGACTACACGGCGGAATCCCTACGCGCTCTGGCGCCAACTTCCGTCTTCTCCTGATCTCTCATGTCGGCTGCTCGATTAAATACCTTCCGCGCGAGATTCCAGAAGGTTCTCGTCTTTTCGTCGGCGGGATGCGCAGCGGAGGCTGGGGGAAGGCGCGAGACTGTACGAGGGCCGTCCCCGACAGATGACTCAACCCGGCATAACACGCCCATTTCCTTCCAGAAATTTCCAGTGCTTGCTCGGCCGCCGTTGTGGGGTGAGGAGGTTCGTCGGCGAAGCCACGCTTCCGAGAGGAGAGGCTCGCGCGCCCGGGGAGCCTTTAGATGTTTGTTTTCTTTTTCTTTCTTTTTCGTTGCCCTCGCGGCGTCACTCCGGCGGTTCGTCGCGAGAATGTGGCGGCGCGCCCTATTTGAGCGCTCGTTCTGTGACAATGCTTTAACACCAGCATTATCTCTATTTCTTCTTACTCTAATGATTGAGTTTCCTTCAGTTCTTTTTTTTTGAACGTCTGGGTGGTATTGGGTGGATTTAATGCAATCTATCTGGTTGGTTTTTTCGCAGAGTGGGCTGACGAGGTCGTGACCTTATGCCAGGAGTACAAGGGCAAGGGCGTTGTCGGCATGGACGTGTGCGGAGTGTTCGCCCCGAAGCAGACCGCGAAGGAGGGCGAGGAGATCCTTCACCCTCAAGTCATACAGGCCTTCAAGGTAACTAACTCAACTAACAAGCGGCGCGAAAGGGGGTTGGTGCGCAAGGCTGACCGCAGCGAGAGTGGTCGTGCATCTACACTTGTGACACCTTCAAGGCGAAATCTTTTTGAATGCCAGAGCAAAAAGTGATTGTCTGTATGTCGGTGTCAAGTGAGCAAAGAAGAAGTCGCCATAATGTGAAGACGTCATTCTATGACGTTATCACGACGCCAAATAAAATGACTTTGCATGACTACTCTCTTTGCTAACTCAAAAGTTGGTCGAATTCCGCAACCGCTATCAAACACCGTGAGTTTAATGATAAATGTTGGCGTTATACCTGCCAGAACCACGATATCAATCAATCAATCAATCAATCAATCAAGTCCTTATTTTCAGTTGGTATATACAAGGAGGGGACGTCTAAAAAAGGCAAGATTCATTGCAAGGCAATTTATTCTTAATTATCTTTGTTGAATTAATCAAGAAGTAACTGTCGAATTCTTCGGATGATAAAAAAGTCACAGCTTTTCAGCAAAGGCGAAGCAATGAATGCATTAGCAACAAATTGGAAGGTCACGCGCAGAATGACAAGCAGATCGAAACGTGCCCCCCGTTTCTCACGTACAAGTGACGCACGAAACGTACTCACAGGTACAGATGAACGCGAATAAGTGTCTCAGTTGTTACTTCGTTGTGTATGAAAAGCACGCTCTTTTCGCAAACGGAGGCTGTTGAACGATTGCAGTGACCTTTGTGCGCCCCGTAATTACAACGAAATCGTTCCAGTGCAAGCGCAACGCCCGCAAAGACATATGATTCTCCCCGCCGGAAAATAAGGGCGCGCGAGAGATCGTCCACTCCCCTCCTCTCCGCAGGCCAAAGTACGCGTGAGAGATGAGAGCCGCGGCGCGCTGATTGCGTCATCTTGCTTATTATGCTAAAAATACGATATTTCCCCCAGAGATGCCCGAAGAAACCACGGTAAGTGGTAGATATAAATAGCTTGCCGTTTAAACGTTGACAGTGGTACCTCTGGATGGCTCAGTGCTTACCGCCTCGCATTCACGGCGCGGAGGTCCCACGTTCGATTTCACGCACCGGAGTCGATTTTCTGGAATTTTTTCTTGCGTTTTCATATATATGGATACGTATACATATACAGTCCATGACATTGACGCTGACGCCGGCGGCGAAATCCAGCCGAGAGCGTCCATATGATTGCTATCACAATAAAAGAGCAAGCGTCTGTGTGGAACGTCAGCTTGACATTCCATGTCTGCGGCAGCAGTACAGTGGTTACGGTGTTCAGCTCTTGACCCGAAAGTACAGGTAGAACACCGGATGGGCGAAACTGTCGAAACCCTATCATACAAGGTCCCTCATAATACAATCTCGCGCTTTTGGCTGCGGATATCATAAAGTTCCTGTTAACGGGACGTTTCTTTCGTCGCTTGTTGCCTTTTTTATATTCTCCAGAAAGCGGCCACCCTGGGTGTTCACCGCACGGCCCACGCTGGTGAAGCCGGCCCTCCGAGCAACATCGCGCGCGCGATCACTGAGCTGGGCGCCGAGCGTATTGGGCATGGCTACGCCGCCATGCGCGAGGGTGGCGAGGCCTTCAAGCTGGCTATATCCAAGAAGATTCACTTCGAGGTGTGTCCTAACAGCAGCTACCTGACGGGAGCCGTGAAGCCTACCGAGGAGCACCCTATGATGGCGTACGTTTTGCTACTATAGATAGATAGATAGATAGATAGATAGATAGATAGATAGATAGATAGATAGATAGATAGATAGATAGATAGATAGATAGATGACAGACAGACAGACAGACGCAGTTAGATAGATAGATAGATAATAGATAGATAGATAGATAGATGACAGACAGACGCAGTTAGATAAATAGATAGATAGATAGATAGATAGATAGACAGATAGATAGATAGATAGATAGATAGATAGATAGATAGATAGATAGATAGATAGATAGATAGATAGATAGATAGATAGATAGATAGATAGATAGATAGATAGATAGATAGATAGATAGATAGATAGATAGATAGACAGATAGATAGACAGATAGATAGATAGATAGATAGATAGATAGATAGATAGATAGATAGATAGATAGATAGATAGATAGATAGATAGATAGATAGATAGATAGATAGATAGATAGATAGATAGATAGATAGATAGATAGATAGATAGGTCGTTTCTATGGTTTCCCTCGCAGTTGCAAGAAGCATAACGCCAGCTTCTCGATGAGCACTGACGACCCGACCATCACGCACACGGACATTGACGACGAGTACTGGCTGGCACTGAGACAGGGGCTCTCACCCCAGGACATCATTAAGACGGTGCGTATCACGAAAGAGCACTTTCCAATAAGCATAGTTAATTCTGATTTTAACTTTCATTGCGTTGCCTTCACGGCAGCGTCAACTTGTTCAGTGGTGTTAATGTGAGCGAAGAAGTCGATAGCATAGCTCACACTTGTAGAACTTTTCTTGCGATTAATCTTCTTTTCTTTATTATTTCATAATATCACTTGAAAAAGTAGGCCACTATGGTACACTTATTTATTTCTATATTTTTTGAGGGATGTTTAATATTAGGTGAAACTTGAAAAAAAACATGGACAAAACAAGTGACGGCAGGACAATACCCTTCGTCTAGGTCGATGGATATACCGTCGAGACGCAATTCGAAGGTTGGGGGTTCGGGCCCCACAGACGGTAGTATTTTTTGTTTTGTTTTTGACCTCTTAAGCTGATTTACATTTACGTCGTAATACCACAGGTAATATAAAAATAATATCAGGGATTCTACGCCACAAAACCGCGATATAGATGTAAGAGACGGCCGTATTGATGGGCTCTGAAACTTACAATCATCTGGTGTTCTTTAATCTGCACTAACATCTACGATTTCACCTGCATTGAAATGCGACCACCGCTGCTGGGATCGAACCAGCAACCTTCGGGTAAGCAGCCGAGCATTGTATAACCACTGCTACATCATGGCAGACTCTCACACTGCAGTTTATATAAAAAAAAATAACTGTCGACCATACTTTTGTTGGCATAATTACTATGGTTTCGCTTGGTTGTACTTGCGAAATTATATTCACATTAGAACGCAGATGTCACATGCATTAATATTTCCATCTTTCTTTGCTTATATACAGAACGTGTATAAGTAACAATACACGCGATCCTGCGATAGAAATCACGCAATGATGATAGAATTGAAAGCATAACGATTTTATTCTTTCAGAACCACGATGCCATCGATAACTGTTTCCTGCCTCCGGAAGAGAAGAAAACGCTACGCAAGTGGTTCGATGAGCTGAACGGGCTCGCTTAGGGTGTCGCTGCCACACAACCAAGCCAGGAAAGTGAAGAACGCGGCCCCCAACTTTCGCAAGGCTCCACGACCTTGCACGCTACGCCAAGATTCCACTTCCCTTTTTTTTCTGCCTTTTTTTTGGAAGCCAGTTGTCCTCGACGGTCGAAGCAAAATTAAACCATTGGTTTCTCGTCTTCTGTCTTGTGCCCATATAGTTTTATTACAGCTGCCTAGCAGAACAATTGGCACTGCGACGCACTTGCACGCGCGAGAAAGTCGTATTCGGATTGCCACTGCTTACGAAGAGCCCAGACAAATTGAAGACGAGTGTGGCTAGAACGCGTTCTTTGCATCAAAATGATTTTGTTTACAGAAGCAGCTCGTAGTGAGCTAGTTCTTTCGTAGCATCGCACTGACCCAAGTATTTTACTTTGATCTAGACCTTTATGAAACCTAAAAGGCAACAAGGAAGGAAGGGCTTGAAAACTGTGGCACACACGCACGATGGGGGATTGGCCAAGAACCTGGTAGTTCTGACGAAATAGGGTTAATTTGTTAGCTAACGTTTTTTAATCTGAAAGAGCAAGGGCGAAATTGAATATTAGAAATGGACAGCGACAACAACAAATTAATGAATGAATAAAGCAATTTGAAAAAGAATCATTGGGAGTAATTATGTGTTTGACAGTTCGAATATTTTTTGAAGGACAGCATTTACTCTGACAGTTTATCATCTTTTTCTTTCGCCGTCCCGCCATCGGTGTCGGCATTGTTGGTTGTAAAAAATATTGTTCATGACCGAAAAATTTAAAAACACGAACACGATAAAACTTTTTGGTTGAAAGTGAGAATCAAACTTACGCTGCCCGTGTAAGCTCACAAGCAAGTATTCAAGCAAGCGTGTGTCAAGCAAGTATTCTGCCACAGAGCCACGTCATTGCTTGAAACGGATTGGAAAATAATGACACTAAATGAAAGAAGAAAGCGTAGCGCCGACCAAAATAAAATAAAAATCGCAGCATGGAGTGAATGATAATGAGCGGGCAAAGTTCTGGAGGTAAATCGGTAAACCGTTAATCTTCCGTGAATATTGCTCAGTAAATCATTATGAAAAGGCGGCGAGCACGTGCTGGAACCTTTTTACGAGCCTCCGCTCCGCCGACTTGTCTTCGTCGCTCATACTGGAAGCACACAGACAGTCGGCGAAAGAGGAAGCGCGCCAAGAGCGAACGCATTTCAACGCAAGAGCGAACGCGGTCGCCTATCACACAAGAGCACGCATCGGAATGGAGCGAGCGCCGCAGCATGATTTCGTGAGCAATCCAAATAGTAGCGGTGCGAGCGCTACAGCGCCATCTAGTGAGCACTCTGAGTATTATCGTTGGCTACTATAACGTGGGACTTGCCTATGCCTAAAGGAGCTTCGCCTCTAAAATAAATTGTAACAAAATTATTGTCATGAGGTGAAAGGATTCTCTTTAGGACATATAATGTTGCGTGGAAGAATCCTGAAATCGCAGCAGGTGCCAAAGCAAGTGACTTGCGCAACGAATGGGTGGTCTTAAGCTGCAAACCAATTACGAGGTGTGCAGCTGCACTGGTGCACGTGGTTCCTTACAGACGAGAAGTGGGCGCTTCGGAAAAAAGAAGAACCATGGAGCAGTGGGAACTTAGCAACGGTACATCCGGTAGACATTCTAGGATGATAGTTTGAAACAGCCCATGTGACGCACACAAACGTTTTTCCTCTTGCAGCACGGTTTAAGGTAGCGCGCACGTGGTCCGACCAGGTACCCAACCTCTTTCTTCTCTTAAAGGCGAAGCTGAGGCGTCCTCCGAGGTTTTGTGCTATCTTATATTATGGGACAACCAGATTTGTTTATGAAGGCTTCGTCTTAGAGAAAACCTTATTTGTGTGGCCGTATCCACTTTCAAGCATAAGCTTCGTCAAACGCCAGCTAACGGAAAGCTTCGCTGACCCAGAAAGCCTCATTCCCTGGGCGGCACAGCGTTCCTTGAGAAATTCGCATAGATGGTGGCCTCTGGTTTTGCTATATAGCTATAACTGCGAGAACACGTTTGTACCAATCAATCAATCAATCAATCGATCAATGTACGAACTGCATGACCTAAACGTCTCCCTGCTATGTACATCACAATCATTCTCAATTCTACATTGTACAAGAGGTCCCCTTGCAGTCTCTGACTATGGGACCTCTTTCTGTATATCATGCACATGTATTCTTCTTCATTTAGCACAATGAAACCTTCTGTTCTGTTCTGTTCTGTTCTATCAGCTTGAACAGCTCCACTGTTAATGGTTAAACGCTCGAGGACAGGTGTACGGCATGATCATTGCTCAAAAAAAGGTGGTTTCCAACTAAGACATCGATCCAGAAAGTACCCAAGTTCAACTACAATGAAAAACCCGGTATTGTGATTCTGCGGGCCTTTCAGGCGGGCTTCAGTTCGTTTAGTAGCATTCCCACCCAGTCGGTCGCCGCCGCATTTCGTTTACAAAAGCACGGATGTGGCCTGGCGTCCGCTGTGCCGGATGAGCATTCTAGGTGACAGTCTCTTCAATTCTAGGAAACCTCAAATGAAAGAAAGAAAAAGAGAAAAATGCGCGTGCCCGTGCACGAGTCCAGATACGCAGAAATGCCAAGGAATGGCCTGCGGGCGCGGGTCGCCACTTCTGGCCGCGGTTTGAGAGAGCAAGGCCAGACAAAGGCCACAACTGGAGAACTCCAAGTGGATAACGCGAGTCGTGGGTCCAAACGGAGAGAAAATGCGGCCGCGCTAAATGAAGTGCACAACCTTAACTTGTTTGACGAACTCTCCCAGTGGGCATTCGCTGCGTTAGAATGACGAAAAACAAAAAGGAGAGGGGGACAGCACTCCCACCTTAATTCCTATTTTGCCCGCTCACGTCGCTGCGTTAATCAGTCAACGCGTCGTCTGCTCCCGAGGCGTCGCGCGAGAAGCAGCCGGCCTGTTTGGCGGCCTCTCGTTTTTCTGAAAATGCACGACGCAAGCCCGGCTATCGAGCGCACGCACGCACACACTCAAATGAGGAACTCCGCTGGCGCGTTCCCGAGAGCCGCAGCACGAAACAGCGCGTCCGGAAATAAGCGGGTAACGTCGAATGGTGCTCCTGCAGCCCTCTCGCCACAACAGGTCTTTCTTCGTTTCGCTGGTTGGCCTCATTAGAAGCGTCCAAGGCACTCGCCGGACCAAGTTCTTTCACCGATAGTCGCGTGTTTTTCTCTCTCTCTCTCCCACCACCACCACCACCACTGCTGCGAAGAAAAGGTACCCGAGATGTGGCCAACTGTGAGAAAACTCTTCGCGCTCAGGACTTCGCCTGCCGGGAAACTCATTCCTTTTTATCCCTCCTGCTAACGCAGGCCAGCAAACTCGTTGACATTCTGAGCGTACGCATTAGGGAACGGCTTGCTTCGGCAATGATTGCCGGTCACAGTGTGGCGCGCGTGTCTTCTCGGCGTTGTTGTTGTTGTCGTTGTGCTCCCACCAGCGCGTGCGTCTCGTATAAGTTGGCACCCAAGACGGACGTTGTTAAGCAACAAAGTGCGTGTTCTCCTTCGTTAAGGGTCTGCGTTAGGAGTGCACGTGTTAACGCCGTAGCTCCGCGGTGCACCGTAACGTCGGGTGAAACACGAGGAGCTGCCCTTCGGATTTGCAATGGCTAGCAGAGCGGCTCGAACGTGTGATATCTGAATATTTCTGAAACAAGAACAGACTTCTCAATCAATCAATCAATCAATCAATCAATCAATCAATCAATCAATCAATCAATTGATGAGTCGAATCGATCGATCGATTGTTCGATCACTCAATCGATCGATCAATCAATCAATCATTCAATCTCACATAGCCAAAAATGCAACAACAAAGTGGTTCCCAACGACTGTCACAAGCCGTATTGAAGCGGAACTCGTAGTGAACCCCTCCGAGTTTTGCCGACCCTTCTGATGCTGTGTGACTCAAGTGACGTACTTACCCCAGCTAGCTTGCGTTCAATACGTTTTGTTTCTCAACAGTTATGTTGAAAAACAGAATTCAATTTTATTGCTAGTAGGAAATGAACCTCTCTGTTTGTATATCAGTTTAATTAATTTAGTTACAGAGTTTTTGCATGTCGAGACCACGATATGATTACGAAAGGCGCAGTAGTGGGGGATTAAGGGTTAATTATCACGACACCGAGTCTAAATCTAAGAACGCGGGCTGTTTCCGGAAGGCATTTCTATTAAAATAGAGGATATAAGGGGGGGGGGGGTGTAGAGAGCGAACCAAATCCACCGTGTTAAGCCCCGCGACGCCAAAGCTGCTAAGCCGTCGTTGCGCGTATCTCATATTATAGCATCTGCACCAGATTCCATTGGTAGTAGAAAAAAAAAAGATTAGCATATGCGGCAAGACTTTTTTTTATATAATTACACTAAAAAATTCTGTATAAAGACGCAATAAGGGCTTCTTCAAACGAGAGCGCTTAAAAACTAAACCTTCTCGTCTCTGCCAAGGAGCAAAAACAATGAACAGATAGTAGAGAACGCGGCAGTGTTATGCTCCGATCTCAGGCCCGTCCCGATCCATTGTGAAAGTTTTATTTTTCTTTAACCGCGATCGCGCAGTCCACTTAAAACAAAGGACTCGCAACCACCGGAACCGAACTTATCGCATTCACACGCGAACAATCAAGTCTCGAAACGAGGGGGCGCAAAACTGAAAAGAGAAACAGATAAAAGGAAACGGAGGTATAAGAACTGGCAGGCCTCGAAAGACCATCTCGCGTCACTAAACTCGCTGGCAAAGAGGGGCGGTGCAGGTGGGGGAGTCGGCAGCTCTGGCCAGGCGCCCTCGTATTTACCTTTCCTCCATCGCAGTTGTCGCCACCGCGGTCGCTGGCGAAACAATTTGTTCTTCGAACCAGGTTACCAGAAAAAACAGGCGGCCCGACGATCGCGTGCGGTGCTGAACCTGGCTGCCCGCCATTTTCTTTTTTCGGCCGCAAAGCAAACACGAGACGCTATCTCTCGCCAGTGGGACTCAGTATTTGAAAGAACGGAGAGAACGGTTATATATAAAAAAATTAGCAGACAAAATAATGAATCGCGAAAAGCGGACGACAAAAACAAAGAAACGAAAGAAAGAGGGAGAGGAGGGGAAGTTAAACGAAACATGGTGATGTTGAGAATCATTGCTTGCGTATAGGGAAAGGCTGCGAAGAGACGGCAGGTCTTGCGCCGCGATGAAACAAAGAATGAAATAAGAAAATCAAACGGCAAGGACGGAAGTAAAACCACTCCAATCTCGAACGTACTCGAAATGTGAAACAAAGAAAGAAGAGAGCGAAATGAAGCGTATTAGAAGGGCGAAAGGTGGTAGACGGATATAAGAGGGACGTGCGGTGAAAAAGGCTATAAAAGCACCAAGGCTTGAGGCTGAGGGAGCGAGCCGTATGATTCAGAGGGCTCCTTGCCCGAAGAAGAGAACAGCTCGCTTGATTGTGAGAGGCCCCCGCCGCTCGAAATGCAAGCGTTTAAAATCGAGGAAGAGGAGAGGAGGGAAGAAACACGGCAATCAGTAACACGTATTCTTTCCGTCTCTCGGACGCGAGATAACAGACGCCGCTGCCATAACAAACGGCCGACGATGTCGAAGCAACATCGCGAGTGCGCCAACTGTCGGCGCTTCGAGAAATTTTTGTTTATTTCATGGAATCATCATTAGTCGATTCAACGCGTTTGTTCATGTCCCTTCCTTCAAATGTTTTTTTTTACTTCAGGTGCAACTTCTCCGTAATGAAAGAAATGAATACATAAAAAGAAAGCAAGCAAGCAAGAAAGAAAGACAGAAAGAAAGAAAGCATGAAAGAAAGAAAGAAAGAAAGAAAGAAAGAAAGAAAGAAAGAAAGAAAGAAAGAAAGAAAGAAAGAAAGAAAGACCATACGTTATCTCCGTTCAGAATTTACACGTTTCTATTGCACTCCACGAACGAGCCACTTCGCTTTTTGATGCGACCGGGCGAAGTTCATTTGCTCGTATAATGGTTCGTGTTCGCCACGTGTTTCCTTGGCGATTTATTCCTTTATTTCTAACGGAAAACTGTCACTACAAACGTTTCCGCGCCACGTATACGTATCATGTCCTTACGGATAGCGGCGAACATGCACGCGCGCAAGAAACAACCAACAATTAAAGCGGCGAAGAGAATCGAGGCGTAGCGGTTACGGACGCGAAAATAGAGGCAAAACGCGCATGTGCGGGGAGGTTTCCTTATCACTCGATAACTGACGCCAGCAATCCGGAGTTATTAATGAACTCTGAACAAACGACGGCTCTTTATACACACCCCTCTCACCTCCTTGCCAATCCACCGGTTTATTTTATAACCCGACTGGAAAGGCACAAAAGGAAAAGATGGGAAAGAACTCCAAAGGTGAACTCCCTTATCGCGCGGCCAGGTTGTCCGCTCGCATTATGATCGAAAGCTGCGCAGGTAAACAGCTCTCCTCAGTGCACCCCTACCTTACGGACAGGCGTTTCTTTCTTTTTCAAAAAAACCTGCTGCCAAAAATTTTCGCCACGGTGGCATAGAGGTGAGCCGAAAATCCTCCGTTTTGCTTCTCTTCCATCTTTCCTTCTAGAAACATTGCAACGGGAGCGCCACCTAACGGCGGAGAATGACATCAGCGTAACGGACCAACCAATCCGGCTCGTTTATGGTTAAACGGGCGTTCCCAAGGCTGCCCGCCGTGAAAGCATCAATAATCGCCAAATCTCTCTCCTTCCCGCAGATGCCAACGCACCCGCGCGAACACGAAAAGTGCGAAAACAAAGAAGACGCTGCAGAATCCGGCCTACTTTCTCCTTCGTGAAGCGAGTTCACTGTGTAGGCGATAAGAAGATAACGCTTGCGTTCATGTGTGTGCGTTCTTGCGAGCTGCGAGAGACGCATTCGTTACACAGTCACCTCGAGATAACCGGAATAAAAGGAAGCCTAGCTACAAAGAAAAGCAAAGCTAGCCTAAAGCGCGGTGGCTCCCGTAGCATCGCGTTTATGCAGCTGACTAACGAGAGTCCGACAAGTAACAAGTCAAGCGCGAAGCGACCATCCGCTGTGTACGCGGCGTGCTAGTCTCGATAAAACAACGCGAATCACTGGCCCCCTCCTCCGCCACCCATAATCCCGCCAACTGCAATCAATAAAGTTTAACGGCTGCCTTGTCGGCATCGCGCGTGCTGGTGCATCCCAGCCAGGACGGGGCTTCCAGCGAGCAAAGGGGGAAGGGAAGCAAAGACCATACTCGAAACGCCGGGCTACTCTATAGGTGTACGCTTTCGGCTACAGTCTAAAGAAGCAAACAAATGAACAGGAGGAAAAGTGCGCGTTGGTTGCGAAGGTCTCGCGGCGTCAAGAAGGGAGAGGTAGAAGAGGGTGGTGTAAAGTGGTAGCGGAGAGGTTGGCTGCAACATTTTCTATTCTTGACCTACGGCTGCGCATTCAGCCACTCTTCTAAAGGACCGGACAACCGGGGAAGTGGGGGGGGGGGGGACCCTTTATCGGAGCGAAAAGAACGCGTACCATTTCACATATATTTTGTTGCCAGCATGCCACCATCTCGTGCGCTGTCGGAGGAGGGACGTTAGATAAATTAATTAAGTTCCGAACGTGTTAAATGGAGCGAAACTAAATGCTCCATGCCGCTCGTGCCCATAATAAACAGGAGGGACTGCTGCTGGCCCACCGTTCTGTCTTCTTTGCAGCGCTCTCTCGCACTTTACCGGCAGCCTGCAGCGCCGCGGGGCCCAGATGAACAACGCTGCAGCGGCCGCCGACTGTTTCTATATCGCGGCCAGGAGAGCAACTATTCCTTTGCGGTCGCGTCCGGGCTTTTCCGAGAGACTGACTTTTGCGTCAGTGGCGTAATTTCTTCCTTTCCGTGTCTTCTTTTGTACATATTGCGCGCAGAACACCAGGGCTCCCCACCAGAAGTCATTTTCGTGGACTATCTCGCGTTGTATAGCGCTAATCTTTCGCTTTCGGTGGCGCCAACGGCGACGCGAGTTTTGAGGAATAGGGAAAACTAGGCGTGAGAATGGTTATCTGTTCGTACGGGGAACCATGAAGGTACTTGTAGAAGAGGGATGATGAGCTCTAGAACTGGGAAGAGCTGGGTAGCTAAGTTTGAAGGGCTTTTCGACGGGCGTCCACGTGTCTCGTTCGAGCTTGCAGCTGCATGTTTTAAGTATACATGTGCTTGGGTGGAGGTAGGGCAGGAAACAACAAAACGTGAACAATCTTTACTACATAAAGGGACATAAAACAATGAAGCAAAGGAAACAACGGGGAAGCTAAGAAAGAATAAATAATGGAAAGAGGGACAGGAGAAATGGAAGAGAGAAAGAAAGAAAATCCACTCTGCCGTCCTTTTTGTGTTCCGTGTTTGTGTGTTGAGCCAGCGTGCGCTGCCGTTTATCGTCAGCATGAACCACCAACTAGCCCACAAGTACACTTTGAGAAAGAAAGGAGGGAGGAAAGGAAGAAAGGAGAGAAGGAGAGAAGGAAGGAAAAAAGGAAGGAAGGGAGGAAGGAAGGAAGGAAGGAAGGAAGGAAGGAAGGAAGGAAGGAAGGAAGGAAGGAAGGAAGGAAGGAAGGAAAAGCGGGGAGGTTGGCCAGCTTTCAAACCAGCTTGCTACCCTGTGTAGAAGGAATGGTAGGGGACGTAATTTGCAGTAATTATGACATAAATGGGAAGACAGTAAAGCAGGCCAGAAGAGAAATTGCCACCGGTGGACACCGAAGCTGCGACCTTCGAATAAGGTGACCAATTCAGGTACTGCGGCAGTTTCATGCACTTCATCGTTCGTATTTGTGCGTTTAAACCTGTAAATTTTAGTCAGCGCCGATCATGTTCATGACGGCGAGTGTGACGTACTACGCGATGCTAGCAGGCAAAAGGAGAGTGTCCGACTCTCGCCGTCAAGCTTACGACCGGCGCTGACTAATACCCCAAGGCTTAAATGAGCAGATATATCCGAATATCTGCCCTTGATACCCTTGATAAAGCGCACCTTCTTAAATTTGCGAGCAGTTCTATTGCCAATGGTAGCGCGATGGCACAGAGCTGCACGCTGTTCTGTTCCATAGCATGGTCAATCTGAGTCAATACAACTCTCTTGACCAACTTTTATAAGACCACTCAATTCTTGGCCAAGCCCTCTTAGTGGGTATGAGCCACAATATAAGGTTAAAAGAACAAGAACTCTGTCGCAGTTATGTGGAGCTCGCCGCAACGAGACAAATGTAAGAAATCAATTTATCGCTTGCATGATAGCGTAGCGAAACGATCGTGATCATTACCCGGGATCAACCACAGAAACAATTAAAATGGTCCCTACGTATATTATCCGTACGTAGTTACATCCTGGTTGCCTTTTAGAATGCTGCTGAGTAACTGTCGGTTCATCCGGAATTAATGAGGGGCAAATAAAGCAAGCGAAAATGCACAGCGAAAAGAGGCAGCGCACACACCTCGACTGTAATTAAATAAATATAAGGCCCGCACCACTTAGACTGCAAGAAGACAAGAGCAAGGCTTCGTGGAACAAGGATAGTGACGCGACAAGTCAGTATGGCAGGGCACGTGTCGTTCTCTGTGCTTTCAAATCTAATATTGCACGTGGGCAGCGGTCAGGTCTGTCAGGACCGATCAGTTCTAACAAGCACTGTGAGCGCACTTTGAAGCGCTGGCAGTCGGGCGAAATAATTACGCTCAGCATCGAGCAGACAGGTCAATAAAGATCTCGGATACATAAACTCAGCACGATACAGTGACACTTTTATTCTTCGCCGGGGTAATATGGCTTTACACTTACCTTTGTTTTAGGACCTCGCTTTCCTGTTGAATAATAATGTTTCCTTAATATTTCTTTCTCCCTACCTGTCTCCAATGAATGTTTCTTTCACTTTATCAGCTAGTAAATATGGCCGTAGTGGACAGATAAAACACTGTGGTTGACAACTGCGTGCCTGTAGTTCTCAGTAACTGGATGATTGCGGACCAATTTCAATTAATTTATTTCAATGTAAAATCACGTGCTTTTCATTTTCACATGTGCCAGAAATAGGTGCGCGCACACACACGTACGCACGCAAGCAGACTCACTCGCACACAAACACACAATCACACACGCGCGTACACACGCCCTCACACCCGACCACCCAACTTGAAGTTTAAATGCGAACCATTTCTTTGCGTACTGTAGGCACATTGAGTATCTATCTATCTATCTATCTATCTATCTATCTATCTATCTATCTATCTATCTATCTATCTATCTATCTATCTATCTATCTATCTATCTATCTATCTATCTATCTATCTATCTATCTATCTATCTATCTATCTATCTATCTATCTATCTATCTATCTATCTATCTATCTATCTATCTATCTATCTATCTATCTATCTATCTATCTATCTATCTATCTATCTATCTATCTATCTATCTATCTATCTATCTATCTATCTATCTATCTATCTATCTATCTATCTATCTATCTATCTATCCATCCATCCACTTACGTCTCGGCTCACTGATCACTATAAGAATTATGTCACAATCCCGTCGCGTCCACCGTCAAACACTTTCCAAAAGACAGTGGCACATACCCGGGCGCGGGTATTTGCCACTGGTATGTGGGTATGCGCCACAAGCGTTTGACAGTTTATATCTACCCAGGGACGGTGAGTACACACCTGGAAAATTTTGACGCTTGATCGTTAAAAAAAAGCAGACATCGGCAGCGTTGACCGGATGAATGCTAAGATTAAATGTCATTGTCCCAGCAGGAATCGAACCTCAGCATTCTGGGTGGCAATCAAGTATTCTACTAAGGAGCCACGCCAGGTCTCAGAACTACCTTTCAAATAGACCCTAATGTTCGGGAAACGACAATTGATGTTGCAGTGCTGGCTTTCAAATTTTATGAGCATTACGTATGTACTCCTATGATACAACCCCCACGTCAGGTTAACATCAATTATATTCAGGTGTCACCCGCTTGAGTTTATTTGTCTAGCAGTGTCCTGAGCTACGATCTTCACGAGCAGCAGTGCTTTATATCAGCTTGCCGCTTCTGGTGCTGCTAATATCCATGTTGCTATTGGAATTCTTACGCAACTGTAATCAACTGGTGATATATAAAAAAAGATGTGGATGTTTAACGTATGTCTGTGCGTGCATTTGTACATATATTCAGCACAAATTCGTAACGTTGCGCTCAACGAAAAATCACAATGCAGTGAGCTTGCGTGCGCACGCTTAGCATAACATCTATTCTAAATGTACATGAAATCTGCCGAATTGTTTTCAAAAAGTGGCAGTTGTTCACCTTACCCTCATTGCTAACTTTACTGCGGAGGTGCACGCTTTACAGGATCCGCACTGAGGGTTTATCGTCGATTGAGGTGTTTCAGCGGGTGGTATTTTTTCCTGCAAATGATGACGTTTGAGAATCTATTCCCAGTGCTGGTTGCAACAGATTAAATGCAGATAGAGTTTAAGGGCCCTACTACACCGCGCGTTAGATGTTCGAAAACACCCTACTAAGGCGCACTGAAAAAAAAAAAAAGTCGCAGCATATCCACGGAGTGAATGATGATGTGTGGGGCGAAGCTTCGAAGGGTTTTATCATCAAACCATGAATCATCCGCTGGCCGCATCTGTCTGTCCGTCCGTCCGTCCGTCCGTCCGTCTGTCTGTCTGTCTGTCCGTCCGTCCGTCCGTCCGTCTGTCTGTCTGTCTGTCTGTCTGTCTGTCTGTCTGTCTGTCTGTCTGTCTGTCTGTCTGTCTGTCTGTCTGTCTGTCTGTCTCATCATATATTCATCATATACAAGTACTGCCATCCAGCGGCCATTCAAAAAACTAATACGAGAGGTGGCTACTACACACAGGAGACGCACGACCCACGCCTTAAGAAGCTTCGCCCCTAAAAAAAAAAGAAAAAAGACGTGGTTTGTGTGAAGCCTTCCGAAAAGCTTTGATGTAACCAAGTGACTTGCATGAATTGATATCGAGTTCATCAGAACGTCATACGTCAGAATTATTTTTGAAGCTGCGTCTACGAAAGTCATGTTCGTGTAAAGTATTGATCAGCATGACATAAAGACAAGGTTCAAACATGCAGAATGTCCAACGCTACGAGCGCGTTGCCTTGTTTAGAATATTTTAACTTTGCGTTCGCCTCCAATTTCCCCTAAATGTTAACGTTAGCAGCGTTTTCCCACCCATACACAGAAACCACATAGCAAGTAAAAATCGTTAGGTACGCCTGCCCTACTAGAGCGCCATAAGCGAATACATCGAGTGGACCGCTCGTTATTGGTGAAAGAACAAAGTGACAGCCTACCGCAGAAAAGGAGTGGTTCTTCTTCCGTGGCCGTCTACCCAAATTTGTGTTCCCCTCTCCACTGTCTTGTAACACACATCCCGGGTGAATTTCTTAGAGAAGCTTTTCTTGGTCGAGTTTTTCGTGTCCGGGATCTGCGGTAACGCTTGTGGACACCATAACTGGGTATGCACCACAGACATTGGGTGAAAAGCACCACTGTTTTTTATGACATATTTTGTCGGCTAAGTTAGAAGGAATAGCCGTTGCCACCATAATGGTAGAAGCATATACCATTTCATCATTTCAGTAAACGAAAAACAAGGCTAAAATTAGCCCAAAAAACAGGCATCTGCCCCAGAAATGTGTGTGGCCTGTGAAAAACTATCATGATAAACGGACATGTGCCACAGAAATTGGGTAAATCTCTAGGCGCACAACTTCCTGTAAATAAGGAAAAAAAAGACAACACTTAGCCCCACAAATGGCGTGCGTGTTACCATAGCGACACATATGTCACGTGATACCATGTGGTTACAAATTGTGGTGGCTGTATTACTATCTCGAAACTTGACAAAGTGTGTTTAAAATAAGTAGCAGTGATTCAACTTATCGGACCAACTTGAGTGAAGGCTTCTTTGTAAACCTGTGTATCGAGTAGTATCGGCAACAAACAATAAACTTATGCTACCACCCCAAAGCTTAACAAAGATTGATTAATTAAGAACAGTGATACGCAATATCTGAAAGATGTGCAGAACAAAGAAATAGAATGCCTTACAGCCTGGAGAAGGGAACACCACCAACTGCGCTCTTTCATGGTGGTTTGCGAAGCGGAGTTGGTTGAATTTTTTTTCCTACAATCACAAATGATTAGGTGGACGTCTGTTACAGAATAAAGCGATGTTGCTCTAGGTTCGCTTCCAGCAATATCGCATGCGACGCAGGGGCGGCGGACTAGCGAGCGGGCATCAACCGCCGGCAGACATCGGCCCTCCTGCGGCGTTTTCGGAGACGGAACCCCACCTTCCGAACTGCACGTCACTCCACATCCCGCTTCTCATAGCTCAACGGGCTCATCAGTGCTGGCAGGTTGCGGCAGGCTCAGCTGTCTACGCTTAGAGGCCCCGACTTCGGTCTGCACTCGGAGCAAAACACGTTTAAACCGAGGTGAAGCAAAGAAAAAAAATCATACGGTTGTGACGTTGTGGTCGTCTGCTTCGTAGTAGCTGGTACCGGTGGCGTGCCGTATTGAAGAGAGACGGAAAAGAGGCAGGTAGAATAACAACGTTATCAATAATGAAAACACAATGCTTCCATTTCTGGTGCCCGGCGTCGGTGTGGGTGGAGTCGCGGCTCGTTCGCATTCTGATTAACGCAAAGATATTTTATGCGTTTTATTTATTTCTGGAGACAAACGTATCGAGGGCCAACGAAGTGAAAAAACAGCGCGTAACACAGGACACAGGACAGAGAAGAGACGGACGAGGCGCTGACTTACAACCAAAATTTATTTCGTACAGGGGTGTATATATAGCACACGAAACTTGAAAAAAGAGGGAGAGAAGTCGAGTGACATGAAAGAGTAATTTTTGTTATGATTGTATGCGTATAACAAATAAACTGCGATTGCGCAATCATTCGCTTGTCAAATACGCCAATTCCCTGGTGAGGAGCGTTATCGAAGGTGCACTGACACACATATCGCCTTTCTTGATACAATCGCATACAATCGCATACGCATACAATCATAACAAAAATTACTCTTTCATGTCACTCGACTTCTCTCCCTCTTTTTTCAAGTTTCGTGTGCTATATATACACCCCTGTACGAAATAAATTTTGGTTGTAAGTCAGCGCCTCGTCCGTCTCTTCTCTGTCCTGTGTCCTGTGTTACGCGCTGTTTTTTCACTTCGTTGACCATGTACCAACCGGCCCAAATAAGCACTTTAGTATCGAGGGCACTGGAGGTTTTCTAGCAGCAAAATGAACTCGTCAATAATTATGTTCATCAAACCACTACAGGTAACGTTCGTAGAGTACTCATGTTGAATAATATTGTAATTAAATAACCTCAGCTATAATTGATTAGGCTTTAACTTAGTATAAATAAATAAACAAATAAATAAATAAGTTACCACCAATTCCTCATGGCACCACAGATGTTGATGGTCCAATCTGTAAATGTTGTAACAACACAAAAAAAGTCGCAAGTTAACGCAGTTTTGTCTAAAAATCTTCCGAAGGGGAACAATATCTCGTATGGAAAATATTAACATCAAGCAGCATCTCCAGATGTACTACGTGAAGAGCCTCTCAGAGAAACTAACTTAAGACCAACCTAGTGAAGACAACCGCACATTCTTTGCTAGGGCCTTAGGTGCCTCATCGAGCACGAAGGTTGATCATCGTCGTCTACGACGATCAAACTTCGTGCTCGAAATTGAGTGATGCGAAATCAAGTGATGCGAAAAAATGAACATCACAAGATGACGTCAATATGACGTCACACAATAGAATACGTCACATGTTGAAGTCCTTGCAAAAGCAGTGGACGTGAAGAAAGCATTCGGAGGGGTGCGGGGGAGGATCGATACACGGGCAGCGATGAAGAAGAGAAATGTGGCATTTGCCTTCCAACCATACCATTCGAATGAAGAGGGGACCCCGTGAGTTATTTTCACGTTCAGTAAGTTGTGTCAGCTACACGCCACGTTTGGGGCAATATGAGATAAAGTCAGGTAGAAGTTCGCGTACATACATACATACATACATACATACATACATACATACATACATACATACATATATACATACATACATACATACATACATACATACATACATACATACATACATACATACATACATACATACATACATACATACATACATACATACATACATACATACATACATACATACATACATACATACATACATACATACATACATACATACATACATACATACATACATACATACATACATACATACATACATACATTAAAAGCTATATCGGGGGAATATATTTCTGCCCTGGCTATTCCTCGAATTTGGCTTATTTCCCCGGAAGGCGCCTACGAGAAAATGACGGCACTGGCAAATAGAATCGTGAAAGCTAACTCAAACTCGCACCATTTCCGCGTCACCGATTAAAACAATTACTGGCGATTTCCGAGCTCCTGCCTTTATTGCTTCTCCATCACGTACGGTTTCCCGCAGCTGTTTCTCTATTGGCGCACTCACTACTCCTAAGTACAACTTGGGTTTGATTACGAGAGACCCCGAGATGGCGCTGTAGAGCTCAGCGGAACTCACGCGTGCCATATATATGAGAAAAAAACAAACAAAAGGTGGTGCCATTTTAATCGCTGTTCATTATTTCGAATAGCGACCCGAACGGAGAGAGAACTGGTCGTCCATATGGCCTAGGTCGTTTTTATTGCTATTACTGTCAGTTATGACGGAAGGCAAACGTTGAGAGGGTTTGAGGGAATCGAGAGTTTATATCGGGAACATATGGGGTCTTAATTACGGCTTACTGCGGAGCAAAGTCGAAAATCACGCCAGAATGACTCGATGTGGACAGTTTCTCTTCTGTCGCAAGTGAAAAGAATCACGCGATTATAACGAACCTGAAGGACGAACAAGAAAAAAAAAACGATTGCACTTTAATTAACTTGAGCGAGATATATTTGCGCAGGGGCAGTTTGTGCAGTGCGCAGCCGTATGGTTCCATTTCTGGACAATGGCGGGACGAAATTCGGGCAATGCGATATATGAAGTTTGAGGAGGATATTAGTGTGCACGCGATAAAAGAGTTCTTTTTTTTATAAATCGCAGCTTCTTAAGGAACGTCTTTTCGACATTGCCACTTATAATAAATTACAAATTGAAGCTGCAATTTTAATGACGACGAAGCTTCGCGGAACACTCGTTTATTTAAATGAACGTTCATAGAATTCAAATATGTTTTGTCACACAATCCGTCCCCGCACCACTACGATTATTCACAGTACCTTGATTCGACGTAACTCGGGCAACATATCTTCGCGAATGAACTACTACTTCCGTATAAATCGATGCACACATAATAGCGCCATGTCAAGGCTCTCGCAAGGAGGAGGATTACTCGGCGTGTAAACATCAGAAAACAGAAAACTTCCAGGTTGCGAAATGTGACATATTGTAAGCGTCCTAGATGCCAGAGTTACCGAGTGGCCCTGGCGTTGAGCACGAAGTCGCAGGTTCGATTCCCGGTGCTGGCGGTTTTTTTTATAGATATGTGCTGAATCAGCAAACGCTCGTGTTTGAACGTTTAGGCACGAGTTAAAGAGCTTCGCAGGGAGCAAACTATCTGAAGTCCAAACATACTTTAGTGTTCCTGAAAACTTACTGTATGGTTTCATAAAGTGTGAGTGATCGTTATAGTACGCGTTCCACCACTTATTGTGCTTAGCCTTGGATTCAGCCTGCCTGCTGAGCTCCTTAACGATTACGCGTCGAGCAACATACGTCACGGAAACCGAGAACAGCAGAGTCGAATTCGGCGTTCACACACGCGTTCATACATTCGCCGCGCGAATATAATGTGTGTGCTAAAGTACAGCTTCTAGACGTAGTTAATTAGTGCATAAAGGAAGCCGGTGAAAGCCATTGCGCGTTTGCTAGTACATTTATATTATTTTTAAGGCTACAACGTCGTTATTACGAGATATTATTTCCCGTTTTAACTTTTTCGCGAGGCGCTTAGCCAAATATGTCACGAAAATCATAAAAAAAAACTTTAAGAACGCTATCCGAGATTTCATGCATTGACTGGTACACAATGGACAGAGAGTCTGACTTCTAACTTATTTCCCACTTTTTGATGATGTTTTTTTTTTCTTTCTGCTGCAATGTCTCTGAAGCGCCCTGGGCAATCTCGACGAACGATATATGTATTGTTTACCCGAACACAATGCAGCTTTAATGCGCGGCGTTGGCTTAATGCCAGTTGCATTCGCGAGACACATCGTATGCGACTACAGGAGAGTCGTAGAGTTCCGTTCTAAGAAAAAAGTAAGAAGTATAGAAAGAGGAGAAATTAATTAAAGCCGTGTCGCCTGTCGAGTCGCCAGTTTGAAAAGAAGTGCAAACAAACCCGAGCGCTCAGTCTCGAACCTGCGCCGTCACTGAGAAAATAGGACTACGAGATCTGGCAGAAAAATATAAAAAACAGAAAAAGATGAGGAAATCAAAGCGCGGTTCGGCAGTGTTGGAAGGCCAGGCTAAAGAAGAAGAAGAAGAAAAATATAAATAAACAAAACTCTCAACCCTTTTTCCTTTCTCTCTCCCTCTCTAACTCGCACTAACGTGAGAAAGAGAGAAACGAATTTCCTCACAAACATTTGCGAAAAGAGTGGCGATAGGGGAAAAAAAATTAAGAGAGCCATAGACAGAAGCAAGTGCGCCAGAAAAAGCAAAACAAAGCAGCAAATGACGTCCGTCTCCTTTAGGAGCTCAACAAAAGAACTGTTGCCAACGGCTCGCTAGCATTTCCAAACAAAGGCGAGCGGAGTGCCGGCTCTTCGCGCACGTGGGCTCGCCAGAACAACGAAATATTTTAACTAATTAACGAGCAGTGTTGAAAACTAATTAGCTCCCCGAGAGGACGACGACGCAAAGCTGCTTTCGCTGCCTCTCGGCGCCTTGCCCACTCTCTCCCGATTCCCAACCTTACGCCATCTCCCTTCAATTGTTATAAGGGAGACATACTGAGCTGACGTGGGGTGAGGCTGGGGCCGCTACTTACATCTATGCCCGTTAAGATTGAAACGGAAAACGCATCAGTAACAGAGGCAGGGCTGCAACTTTCTGGTAGGAGGAATCAGCTGAGTTGCTGTGTTTATGTGCATGAGCGCGTGCATGTGTGGTGTGTGGTGTGTGTGCGTAGATGTGCGTGTGTGTGTGTGTTTGTACCCGTATGTACGGAGGGTCGGGCACTCATTACGAAGGGGTAGGTGCGCGATTGAGCCGAAGAAGGCAGCAAGACGGGCTGGCGTGGACAAGATCAGAAGGGACACATACTCGAAGGTGAAGATAAAGAATGCCTGGAACAATAGAATGGACGAAGTGAATGCCAACATTCTTTCAGCCAATGCTAAAGGAGCCCTGCGGTGTTGTGTCGTTGTCGTCTTGCCCCACAGCGGAACTATCTACAGTGTGAGATCCAAAGTGAAACGTCCTTTGATACTGAGAAGTACGTGAAGCAGAAGGCAAACGCCGGATAAGATTGAAAATTGATAAATATACGCAGAGGTGGCCTCCTTTTGTATTACCTGAGAGGAAGTTTAGGCTAGTGCGCGTATGTCCGCGTAGTGCCACGTGCACGATTTTTGTTAGACTATGGATAAACCTTCGGGCACCAGGCGTGTGCCTTGCAGTGTTTTACCTTAAGATGAATAGAAAAGGTAGTTAGTAAAAAAAGAACAATAAAGAAACAAAAAGAATAAACGAGTGCTGAAACTATCAGATCCGTTATGAGTAAAACTTGTATGTATTTTACTCGTAACTTCCAGGCAGACGCATCATTTTTTTCTTTACAATACCGTTCTTCACTGCTCGTTTCTTTGGGGGTGCGAGGATTGACTGAAACTCTTGCTTTCCTTTAAAATACTTCCGCTAGAGCCGTTCCGGTTCTTCAAATATTCAGAAACAGTTTAAAAATATAAATTAATGGTTTTGGTTCAAGTAGGGTACACATGAAGTCCGAAAATAACATTAATTAAGACAAGAACCAATTAACTGCCTCGAAAATTATTAAAAATGATTGATCGATTTTATTGAAAGACTGTGAACAGCTGGAGTGTTGCGGCACCTGGTGGAGCAGACTTAAACGACGCGCTTCTTTCTGCGTGGCCTCCAAGATCTGCCTCGGTACAAACACAGTTGACCGCTATGACGAACCTAATGAGAGGCTCAGGTCGTCTCCTCATTTTCACAGCATTTTAAATGCTTCGGAGTTTCCCATTTTTTTGAAGTTCACCGGAAATTTTGGGACAACTTTTAAATGTAGTAAGAAATGCAGCGCGAAAGTTTGTTTATTTCTGCAAGGTGACCGGCCAACTTTGTAACGTGACCTTTTTCAATCGTCAGCGTAGCCGCGCCCAAGAGACTAAACCCAATGTTGTGGTAAAAAAATGAAAAAGATAATCGAATAAATAAATAAATAAATAAATAAATAAATAAATAAATAAATAAAACAGCTCAGGTTCGCACGCACCAAACTTCGCTACATTTAGCCCGTGGCTCGCGAAGGACAGTCTTCATCCCATATCTTTTTTGTGAGTTTGTGACTGTTTGTGACACTCATAACTGATTGTCACATTATTTCTTCACGTATCATAATCAATAACTCCTTACGCGAGTCAGCTAAACTGACGTGACTGGCCTTATACATTTTTTTTTTCGTAAAGCACCTATTACGGTCTACTTGACTTGTAATATAACCGCGAAACAAAAGCTATACTTCAGGATCGGCGTCCAAATTTTGGTTATTGTTAAGATTGGTATTGATATGCTTCAGGAAACCTGAGGCCGAATTCCCTACGGAAACGACACATTTATCAGATATCAGAATGGGCTTTCTAGCAAAAGGTAATGCAAACTGACATTATGTTGGAACTGACCCCCCCCCCCCCCCCCCCCCCGCTTCCTACTTATTCACTGCCCCGGTCCTCTGCGGGACCGAATTCTTGACTACGGCCTGGTAGCTGAAATGAGTTTGAGACCTCTACTACAGGGGAAAGGCAAGGACTGATGCTTCATTTGCTCGCTCGGTATCTTATACATGCACGCTTTTGGTCATCTACGAGCTTCCAAACGTGTCATTTATATGAACTTGAATCCTTCGCTCAAGCTACAAATACCATCGCAACTTTTTCGCTTCGATGCGGCGCTATGAAGCCGCCTTTAGTTGGCTGTTGCATTCACAAAGGCGTACTCGGTTCGCGTCGGTGTGCCGGGCACCTCTACATGCGACTCCTGTGAAACTGAAGAGACAATCGAAGATTCCCTGTGCAGCTGCGCTCGTCATGTATCCCAGCGATGTCCGCTTCGGATGGTTTTTAAGCAACTCGAACTCCAGATCATTTTCTGCACAGAAGACCCTATACCTTGAACGTGTGCTTCGATGGTGCAGAAAACAACTAAAACGCTACTAAAATACCCGAACTCAACAAATCTGAGCCACCACCTGCAGAGTGCGTGTGCTCCCCCAAGTGTGCTCTTGATTCTATGCATATCTACTCCCTTCTCTTCTTCTGCCCCTCTTTGCTCCCCCTTAATCCCTCTCCCACACTGTAGGGTGCGTCCGGTTAAACTCCTGCGTTTCAATGCATCTCTGTCTCTCTCTCTCTCCTACTTTATTCTAAATAATATCTTCAACTGCTAAGGCTTACTTCAAATTGTGATATCTGGAATGAACGCATAAGTTGACGTCAGCGAAGAGCTCGAACATTTTCACGAAACATCGTCCTCGTAGTAGCCTGAGTGTCACCTTTATCAAACTGCTGAGCTCCGTAGAAACACCAAAAGGTTTGTTAGTTCCGTTGTATAAGTCGTCTGCTTCCGTATTTGAACGCAGGTACAGAAATTCCGAGCGCGAACAAAAGAGCGGAATTGAAGTACTCCGCCACGTGCGCATAAAACATGAAACAAAACAGGATACCTGGCACTAAACCGAAAAGAAACAAGCCGCGCCGGATATTTGGATATTCTGCTTTAGAAATCTGTGACTAGGCCTGTCCTGCTCATCAGGTAATCACTGCAAGACAGCCACGTCGCAGACATTCACCCCCGTCAAAGTTATCGGCAAAACGGCTCAACAGGGATCGGTAAATGACGTTGCTTCATTATCGACACGCGGCGATTCTCACGGACGGTGCTCGTCAAAAGGAAGGGGCACTTAGCGCTTGGTTGGGCAAGCACAAACAATCGCGCACCCTCGTCCGCGAAGGAGGGCCGGCGCCTACAACCGCGATTTCGAAAAGAAGTTGCGTGCACTGCATGTGAGACTGCAGTGGTGGCTTCTCCACTGACAAAGAGAGAACGAGAGGGGCGATTTAATAATTATTGCTTTTACCGAATAATAGCTTCCATTCTTATCCTTCGTTGTCTTCATTATACTGGAATATTCCAGTGAGAGGGTACACCTAATGTGCCATTTAGTATTGCTTTGTTGAGAAGCTGCAAACAAACAAAAAAAACCTGAAAGCAGCAGTCAGGTTCCTTACCAGGGTATTCTCATATCTATTAACTTAAAAGTACGACGCTCGCTACACACATGGACGCCGCGTGGCACCTTACTGGCGCACATGAATTACAGCAATGAAATTCGGGACTTGCGAACATCGTCTGAGTATAAAAAAAAAAAAAACGCGTAAAGCGCCACACATGCAGCAATCATCATGCGACAAGTTTATTTAGTGTAAACACGGGATGAAGGACGCCGCGTAAACAGCTCTATCTAAATACTGTTCACTACAGCGTAAATTGTATATGAATAAAGTAAAAAAAAAGACACCACGAGTAAGCAGCAAGCTTGTTTTGTAGTTACGAATGTGTAGTTGTAAACAGTATACCGTTGTGATTGAAGCATACCGAGTGCGCCACCTACAACTTTGACCGCGGCGCATTTTTGAAGGACGACGCAAGCTCGCTTGTCCAGCGTCGGCAGAACTGCACAGAATTAGCGAGATTCGACTATATAGGGATAACTTTGAGGCATCAGGTTATTAGTTGAAAATAAAAGCAGCAAAAACTGATCGAGTATATGGAAGAGAAACACTAAGGCACATGCGAAGCGCCCAATAACTACTCTGCGCTCGGTGTGATCACAGCGGCGAGACGGCGAAGTTCACCTTTGCGTATAAAGACATGAACGACGGACGTGTCAATAATAGGGAGCCAGGAGAGGGACAAACCTTAATCTAGCGGCCTCATTCACAGTAATTTCCGGTTAAATAGCTGAAAAAAAAAGAAAAAGTAACACAGAGCCTAGATCAGATTGATTTCCCAAAAGCCGTAGTCGAGATGTACTGGATAATTAACGTTACAATTTACCCAGCCTTTAGAACTTATCCGGCCTCACCCGTTTGAAGCAAAAAAATGAATAAGTTCGAGATGGTGTTCACATCTTGGTCGCTGGCATTGCACGAGTGCCTTGTATTCTCCACTTCGGCTGGTCTCAACATCTCATCTCATCTCTGGGCTTTTGTTTCAATGTTAAGACCATGGCTCAGTCAATAATCTTGCATCGGTTTAAAGGTAAATGTTGGAAGTGTAAGGTACGTTTACTTTGAACACAGTGTGAGCGAAGCCACAATTTTTTCGTCAAGTGCGCAGTTATGGACACGCTGGCATTGAAACTGTTATGTGCGTTCATAAAACAGTATCTTGTGCTACTTTAAGCGTCAAAAGAACAAAACGAAATAAATGAATATAGCAAAGGCGTTTTTTGTCGTTGGACCAATCATATCAACATAGCGATACAAACGAACACACAATGCCCTTTATTTGTGGAATGTAATTGAAATGCATGAATCATGAAAGTAATAATTTCTTCACATGGTTCGTATATTAAATGAAGCCATGAAAGATTTGGAGCGGCTAGCTATATATATAGCGTTAGGATAAAAGACGTAGTTGAAACCCCCCCCCCCTCACCCGCCCACCCGCTGCAACGCTCCTCAGTGCTCCTCAATATTCTTTTATTGCACTGAGGAGTGGCTAAGGTACTCGGCTGCAGACCTGCAGGTCGCGGGTTCGATTCCCGGCAGCGGCGGCTGCATTTCCGATGGAGGCGGAAATGTTGTAGGCCCGTGTACTCAGATTTGGGTGCACGTTAAAGAACCCCAGGTGGTCTAAATTTCCGGAGCCCTCCACTACGGCGTCTCTCATAATCATATGGTGGTTTTGGGACGTTAAACCCCACAAATCAAATATTCTTTTATTGCCGTTTTACGTGTCTAAACTGTTTTTCCCATTTTTGTGTCCACTGTCGCTCCTTATCTTGTTTCATTTTCTTCTTTCGAGGGGTGGCCCGAAGTGGGGCGCCTCACGAAAGATTGACAGTTGATAGTTTGCGCCCCCTCCTTCTGGTTGCTTTTTCCGTGCATTCGTGTGTGTCGCCCTCGTTACGGCTACGCAGCACAATTTTCCGCAACATACAACAAGCTAGTACCAACTAGCCTAAAGGAGTGCTTTATTGAACTGTGTCGGAGAGCTATCTTTTGACATAGATAGGTGCTATGAGCGAGGCTTGAAATAGTGAAAAAGAAAAAGGGCGAAAAACGAGAGACCAGACGAAGGGGGACACAGACAGGGTGCTCTGTCTGTGTACCTCTTCGTCTGGTCTCTCATTTTTTGCGCTGTTTATTTCTCACTATGTCATACCAACGCACCTAAGAAACCACTTTAACTAGGAGTAAAGCTGCCCCCTCACGATGTGCTAGAGAGTTGACTAAACTACACTTATGCTATTGCAAACGCATCGTAGCAAAGTCGCGTTGCCGGGACCAATGGCGCAAGTCACGCATTTTTTCGCTCTGCCGCATCCAAACGGTGACAACCCGCGAGCCAAGAGCGCCGTGAGCGAGAAAAGGGGATTGATAAAAGGAGTGTTCTCGTCGCCCTCGTTATGTGCTCGGCAGTAGCATGTCATGGGCTCAACTTCTGTTCGTGAAACCTTTTCTTCAAGCTTCTTTCTCTGCCATCTGATCCCGTTTATCTTACTGACGTACTTCCGTGACGCAGATACGTCATGAAAGACTTGGCGGACTCTGCAATAAGTAACGTGCAAGTTCAAAAATTATTCCTGAATTAGTGCACACGAGTGTGTAAAATGACGGCGGCTGATTAAATCTGCTGCTATGAAAGGAGGTTATCGTCCACAGACTGAGCTGCCTTTATCACCTGCGCTCGTTCGTTTATACAGCATGTGTTAAATCTGGAGAAAACGTAATGAAAAAATAAACTTTGTCCATCCAAAATGAGCTATACATGTTCGCGTATTGCTAGAATGAAAATAGATGACTTCATAAAATTATGTGTGCTAGATTTCAGTTCACCTTTATGAACACATTTAAAAGACATGCAATAGAGCTCAAGAGCACACGTTGTCCACAAAGAACGCCAACAGTAATTGGCAGTCACGTCATTCAGTCTTGAAAAACAGCAAAGTATCATACATATAGTTGAACAATCACAAAAAAGAAGCATTTTTAGGTCTCGCTATTTTGCAATTCAAACCATTTTAGACGTTTTAGGCTGTTGGAGGCTGAAAGAACACTTTGGCTACTTGAATGCTTTTTTTATTTTCTCAATTTTAACCACATTATCCATATATCCTGGTGCCACAGTCGCTGATGTTGAAGTACGCGGTGTAAAAATAAGTTGTTCAAGGTTCCCATCTCCTAGAATTTTATTTGGCACTTCCGTTACACAAAAGAAAAACACTTTTATCGACAGGTACTGAAGTGTCCGGTTCTAGAACGCTACGGGGCTGCCACAGAGAAGTTTCTGAAGGACCATTAAAGTTCTTCTTCGAGTAATCCGTAATGGCCTTTTGAGGGGAATACTTCGTTCAAAACAAAGACGTGTTTATCAGCGCTCGCCTATAGCACTGCTGCTGAGTGACCTGTTGTTGGTCCGGTATGCAAGGAATTAAAAGTGAGCCTCGCAAATGGACGGACTGTGCGGTTCATTAGCTATGTGGATGACTTTTTGATTGTATTCAAAGGCTCCGCGTCCTCCGACAGCGGGGAACAAGTGCAGCTCATTCCGAAGTGATAAAATTTAAACTTGAAAAGATTTACGCTGACAACTGAATGGCCTACTCATCACCACTTCCGGCTTCTCAACCTACAGTTGACCTTGCCCCCCCCCCCCCCCCCCGGACACCTCTACTGGCAGTACTCGCCCCGCTCGAAAATGATCATTTTGCTGTTTTCGTCAGCCCCTTCAGAGGTCTTGAAAAGAGGTTTATGGGGGACCGTGACGATGATGTGACACGCGGAGACCCTGAGGCACATCGCCCCTAAAGTGGAGGCTGCGTGCAAAACACTTCGTTGCTCTCAACATAATGCTGGTTTGAAAATGGCAGTTCGAGGGGCACATACAGAACGGTACTTCCAGCACCAACACGGCAGTCAGTTAAACTGGACTCACCTTGCTGGTAAGGTGAAAATCTCTAAACTTACCAAGGCTCGCGTAGTGGCGTCACAGCCATGCACTATTTGTCCTTCTGTATGTTTATTTTTTTAGTGGTCTCCCTACCCACATCGGCGAGGACGTTCGTTGTTTAACAAAATCGAATGAGTGTACGTGACTGTGGAAGCTATGTGTGGTAATTTTGGCGTGGTGGGTACCATTGGGGTGTCGTGCTTGCATATGTTTACCCGAGTTTTTAAGAATGGGTTGTTTATACAAAACAGATGGTTAATAACGGCACACGGTAGCCCTGACAGCCGGAAGATGTGATTGGTTGTCGGAACATGCCGCCGCAAGGGCAGGTCTAATACAGAAGCAAATTTTGAGGATATTTCTCGGAAAAGAAGTGTTTTGAATCGCGCACATATACCGTTTCATCGGGCGAGGAGGACCAGACTGGCAACCAGCGCTTTTCTACTCTCTGGCTCGTGCCCATGGCGTAGAGTGTATACAAGCTGGGTCTTGGTTGATTGGCGTTGGCGAACAATTTTAGCATGTTTTAGGTCGTAATGAGGATTTTCTTTGCTCTTATTTTGATGCTAGCCAGCTAAAAGCCAACTGGAAACCAGTAAGTCGTTTCTAAATACGGAGCATTTTATAGCCGCACCTACTCGCGATAGCGCCGTCCTTCGTTTTCGAAGTTCCTTCGTTTTCGAAGATAACTGTCAGATAGCGCTCGTGTCTAACGTGCCCCAGTGTGTTCGTTCGCCTTCGCTGCACGGATCGAGACTCTCTAACGTAGCGCTTCCAGAATACAATTCACATATTTTCTCGCGCAGAGCAGCAAATAAACGTTTTGTTCCCCCTCTCCACACGTCTATCGTCTTTCGACGACATTTGCAGTGAAACATGCAGATACGGGGCCAATTTGTTCTTTCTCAATTCTATTTCTACTTGTTTATTATATCGCTTTTGTGTGCCTGTTTCTTTGTATTTCTTTTCTTATATGAACACTTGCCACAAGCGACTCGGTGGTGGATTTATTTTGTTGAATTCCTGTAACACGTATACTCACCTGTAGAGTTTTATGCAACACCGCACAGACATCGGCGAGCTATACAACGGGTTCGCCGTCAAATTTTTATGCTATCATGCAATGACTTGTCTGCATACTGGTTTGCGGTACATTAACATTTCATCACAAGCCAAATTACAGCCACTTCTACGTTACATTTACGCAGTCCAGATTACTTTTGTTCGATTTGTGTAAAGTTGACCCCATTGGAGTTATGATACGCATCACTCCCACTGACGTCACTGATGCGGCCATGTTGTAGTACTATAGGACGACGAGAAGCTGCGTTCTTCGTGTCACGTGTACGCTGCTAGCGCATCGTGCGAGTGTTCTGCCGTCATTCTAGTTCAAATAGCGATGGCGTTGCGGCCCCTCTTTTCAGTCGTATCAAAGCAGCTTAACTGTAACAGTGAAAATGCTTTTTGACGTCATAAAGGAAGCGAAAAAAAAACTGCGCGTAACACAGTACAGTGACAGAGACGGATCAAGCGCTGAACTTACAACCAAGGTTTATTTCATACATGGGGTTATATATAGCCCCGCCGCGGTGGTCTAGTGGCTAAGGTAGTCGGCTGCTGGCCCGCAGGTCGCGGGATCGAATCTCGGCTGCGGCGGCTGCATTTCTGATGGAGGCGGAAATGTTGTAGGCCCGTGTGCTCACAATTGGGTGCACGTTAAAGAACCACTGGTGGTCGAAATTTCCGGAGCCCTCTACTACGGCGTCTCCGATAATCATATGGTGATATTGGGACGTTAAACCCCACATATCAATCAATCAATTTTTTATTCTCATCATCCTCAACACTTCTTGGGCAAGTATATGGGCTTTGCTGTAGATGGCTGAACAACGCTTTAGTGGAAGCGTTGCTCCCTTTGATGCCCCAGTGTAACTACAGTCCTATTGAGGGACTGTGGTGTGACTGAGTGTTTGCTTTTATGTGAGGTTCAAGAGTAACCGCATCAATATTTTCACTTTTTTTCTTGTAGATGCGCCTTTGTCACGGAAAAAAAATAAATAAAGGAGAAATGCAGGGAGGTATTCTACTGGAAAAGGGGGAATAAACGATGCACAATGCTCACAGGCGACCTAATCCGAAAGGGCACTCTGCGATGTTTATCGCCAAATATTCCTCAATGCATGCACCCGTACAGTACTACTCCATGTATCCGACACTGACAGCTGGAAATGCAAAGAAAACCAGACTAAATAAAAACACGGCCACGGGACATTTTTCTTTCTCAATGTGAGTTTTATGCATCGGGATTCACTGTGCTAAATATCTGTAACGTTCCCGCTTACGATGTCGACGAAAGCGCTTCGATATTTTCAAATTTTATTACCTTCGTTTAATTTGCTAAGTTTATCTTTTATTCATCCTGATTGAACCTTTGCAAGGTTCGCTGTATTGAATAATGAAACAGTTCTCGGCCAAATCGAGCATTTACACCCGTGGACGGAAAACCTGAGCTGGAAGCCGCGTTTATTTTATTCGCCTGTTTCGCTCACACAGCTCGCCAAGTTGCGTATTCATGCGCTGCTGTCAAGCGCGAAAAACTTCCGGGTGAAACGCTAAACATCAGATTAAGCTAGACGCTAACGTACAGCTGCGGCCACACCTGTGTAGAGCATGCAAGCAGCCTCTTTTCACTCTGTGGGGCGAAACCTTGAGGCAGTATCGGGCTCTGATGTGGTCAGCCTCACAACTAGGACACGAATGCTCCTGATACACCACTTCAGAGCCCGAAACTGTCACAAGGTTTCGCGCCACGGAGCGATAACTGGCTGCTCACGTGCTCTACACAGACGTGGCCGCGGCTGTACTTGTGGGGCCTGCAGGAGCACACACGATCCGATAATAATTGTAATCAGTTGTCATTAGTGGAAAGAAAAGGCAGTTGGTGTTGAGATCCTCGGAACTACGGACTGTAAAGATTGTATTTCATTCGATAGTCACTGAGATAAAACGAAAGATGGCAAAACAGAGATGCAGGTAAGTTCACCAGGTCCATTCACTACCATGCTCTGAGCAGAAAAAACTGACGAAAAAAGGAGAAAGAGAGAGAAGAAGGCAGTGTTACACTAATTTGAGACAAAGCCACCTTCCCGCCTAATTTCGGGACAGAATACGCGTTAACATGAACTAACCCTGCTTTCCCCGACGTGCAAGTGTAATTACAGCGCTTCAATGCCCGTGGGAATTATTTCTTCTTACCGTATGCTTGTTGCATTAACTTTACTTTGCACCAGTGTCCGCTGTAGACAACCACGTCCGGGTCATTGGAAAAACGTAATATTGTCCTCGCCACTACACGTGCATTAAGAAAGAAAACTTCGACTTTAGGCTCAAATTTCTGTTTCATCTTTTTTACTTCCGCTGTAACCATAGGCACAAAACAGGCAAGTGCGACCCTCATTTGCGGAAGCAGCCGCCTCCTATCCAGCTCCTCGATACGGCCGCCCCGAACGATGAAGATAAGAAAGAGAGCGAGAGAGGAGAGAACAGGCTCCAACATCTCGCCGTCATTCCGCTGCGGGACAGCCGCCGCTCGACTTGGCCGCGCCACTTTTCGGGAGAAAGGGCGGCAGATGGAAGAATCTCCAACTGCGCGCGCGAATGACGACTGGTCCCTTTCCCACTCTCCCGACAGACGAAACTCGAACGGGACCGGACTGCGTTGCTACTACGGCATACGACGAGATCTCCTTTCGTCTCTCCCCCTCGCTCTGCACTGGCGGAGCTCGCACTCTCAGAAGCGGAGCATCCCTACTGCGGAAAGAGAGCGATTCCTTCCTCCTCGAACGAACGTTCGTACGGGACGGGGAGCATCCCTACCGCGGGGATCCGAAGGAGACGGAGCGGTGGCGGGGGTTCCCGCGCGCCCCGCCCCCGGGCCAGCCCCACCGACGCGCGCGCGCAGCCAAGCCGCGGCTCCGAACCCCGGGCCCGGCACACGTGCCCGCCCGCCTCGAAGTTTCGCCGTCGCCCCGTTGCCGCTGTTGCTTTGAGTGTCGAGCGCCGATGGAAGCCGCGGGCCACGCCGCCGCTACACCCGTGGACCTGTCGCGCTCTGGCGCGCCGGCGGGCGCGCCCTGCCTGAACGGCCCGGTTCCCGCGGCCGCGTTAAGCGCGCCCGCACTGCCTGCCGGGCTGACGACGGGCCTGGCCGGTGCCGGACTGAGCCTGCTGCCCAGTCTGTACGGCCGTGCCGCAGGCGCGGGAGAATACGGTGTGCCGGCCAGCAGCGCAGGGGACGCTACCGAGTGCCGCCTGGTCGAGTACCGCGGCGAGCGAGTGGCCGCATTCGTGCAGCGAAGCGGCGAGTTGCTTCTGTGCCTGCCACAGGCAAGCGAAACAGCGTCTCGTTATATACCTCCCCTTCCCTTACCGGTTTATTGCGCTGGCCACGTGTAGGTTGGGAAAACTGGACATGGTGTAGTCAACATCACTGAACTTATTTTTCTCTCTCTTTTCTGAACAGTGGAAACATAATTCAAAAGACTTACTTATAAAGAGCTATAAATCGTCACCCTCACTGATTTTCCGTTTCTTTTTCTCTCTCTTTCTTTTTTTTTTTTGAAATCGGCATGTCTTTATTCACGTACGTGCATCAGGGGTCTACACAGTGTGTCACTGAACCATCTGAAAAATTCATTTAGCTACACCAGAGCACATCTCAAAAATGCGGCTGGAGTTCAAATCAAATCAAAGTTAATTTTGCGTTCTGTAATACAAAAAGAAAAGACTGCAAAAAAAAAACTGTATTTTGAAGCAGCTTGACTAGCATCCCCGAGAACGGGGCGATACCAAATTCTCAGTGGCGGATTACTAATAAATATTGTATTAATAATAAAACATACAGTATGGCTCTGATTTCGAATTCGCGTGTATTATGTGAATCTAGGTCTAAAGATCTATAGTCTGTCGGGGTGGCTGCATAACTTACGGAACGAGAGAAGTTCCTAAATACCGCGAAACCAACATAAAATACCATGAAAAGAAGCCAGCCGATTTACCGAAGAGTCGGCTGTAAGGATACTAAATAGCAGCGCTGCAATGAAGGCTTGCTTGCACAACATTTGAGAGCTAGTGCTATTTTTTTAATTATCGAAAGTGTCAACACGATTAGCTGCCCGCAATAAAGAAAGTCACGATTACATAGAAGACGAATGGGTGGATATGGAGCAGTGATCCACCCCAGAGCACAAGTCTGAATCAGCCGCGTGGTTCAATATCAGCCGATTCACCTAAGAGTCATCTGCAAAGAAGAGTGAGGATGGAAGAAAGGAAAGAAGGAGAAGAAAGTGAACAAGATAGGCGTGATTTCACATGAACTGCCCCGTCTAATGGGTACGTCGGGTGCAGTTGCAGCGTCATTCAATAAATCCTGAGATATGATGCATTTGTAGCTCGGCCCATTTTAATATGCACTGTGTGTAGTATTTTCCTTGTATTTTCTTCTTGGGTTTTTCTTGCAATACCATTGCGTGTGTTTCTGTTTTGTGCATACCGCAATACCAATTCACATGCACGTGGCGGCTGCATTTTTGATGGAGGTGAAAATGCTGGAGGCCCAAGTGCCCAGATTTGGGTGCACGTTAAAAAACCCCAAGTGGTCGAAATTTCCAGAGCCCTGCACTGCGGCGTCTCTCATAATCATAGGGTGGTTTCGGGACGCTAAGCCTTACACACATAAATCAATTTACATGTACGTGAGGGAAGAGAGCATCGCCAAGCCGCGATTGAGTGGCTTCTTTTTTCTCTTCTCCCCAGTCGTGCATGTCTCCGTGCATGTTCTCTTCTCCAATTGATGCCCGTTACAAACATGGATGCGAGTCTTAAATAATGACTCAGACACATATTCATATCCAGACTCATAGTCAAATACTTGAATAACAACATGCACTGTCGACTAACTATTAGCGTCTAAGGGTCGCTTCAGTATGACGTGGTTTTACTTCAACTGTTGACTCACACTTCACGTCTGCGCAGTGACTCAAATGTGACCTGACGAGTGGACTTCGTAGAAACGGCGTTTTTGTCCCAACCAAGCGAAGTGAGAGGTTAAATAAGAACATATGTCTGCGGTTCAACGGCAAAGTGCGGTAAGGTGGTGGTGATATGGCACTCGCAAAGTCTACTCGGCAGTCTTGATGAAGATAACTTGATAAAATAAAAATGTACGTTGCGTTCTGTAACCAATGTTGGATGTATAGTTAGCTTGGAGGCCATAATACGCTGCCATTAGTAAACGTGATATCACAAACAAAATTACAAACTAACAGATAAATGAATAATACTGCACTCGTTGTTCAAACAATTGTGCTCATTCAGTTTGAAGAGGGAAAAAAAAACCAATCCCAAGAATATGCGTTCTAATATTTTAGCATTTGTAGGGTGTTACTCTCTGAGACAAGTTTTCCATCCCTGCGCTCAAGTTTGACTTGTGCTGAAACACATGAATACCATACCATACTAAGAAAATTATTTCATACTCATGTGGTACTGGACAAACCGTAATCCAACATACACGCAGAAAGGGGGGGGGGGGGGCACTGACGCTGTAAAGCCAGGCGAAAAAGTTCGATTTGCAACGTCACTCTGTGAAGCCATAGATAGATCGATTGATCGTTTTGTCGATGCTCAATGAGTCGTTGATTCTTATTGCTTATTATTACCGAAATGGAATCGGTGATAAAAAAAACAAATTATTCTAATGAGTCTAGGGAAGAAATCGAACACTAGCTTGTTGTGCATGTATGCAACAAATTTCATTAGAAACTTCACTGGTCTGTCGTTTCTCTTCCTGCGTGAAGGGTAGCAAACGAACCACACAATGTCTACTTAACTTGGCTGTCAACGTTTCATTATCTCGCCGGCTTGACTGCTTATCATTTACCGATACAAATATGCTTGCATCGTAACTACAACATGTACTAGGTCAGAATGTGATGCATGTGTCATTGTAGTTTTCGAAGTTCACTGCCTTTAGTGATCATTCGCGGTAATCTCCGTCTTTTTTTCATATACGCACTGCTCTCTCTTTTCTCTCATTTTCATTGTACCTTATTCTAAATGTAGGGTAGCAAACCGGGCGTTCATTTTGCTGTAGTCGCAGGTTTCTCTCTTTTTTTCCTTTCTCGTTCGTTCAATACGGCACTGAGCAAGTGCGGATCTCTGATGACGCGAGAGCTCCTTCACAACAGGGCTGCCCTAAACCCTGCCCTACCCTGGTGCAGGCGTTCGAGCTTTTCCTGAAACACTTAGTGGGCGGCCTTCACACCGTATACACCAAGCTCAAGCGGCTGGGCATCAGCCCCATCGTGTGCAACGTGGAGCAGGTGCGCATACTGCGTGGACTGGGCGCAATACAGCCTGGCGTTAACCGCTGCAAGCTGCTCGCGTGCAGGGACTTTGACGCCCTCTACCGGGACTGCACTACCGCCAGGTAAGGCACGCAACATCTTGAAATGCATGCCAACACACATCTGCGCGCACAGCAAAGAGGGGTTGTGTTCACTAAGTTTTATTATTATTAGCCATTGACCGGCCGCAATTCCTAATAGTCTTGACGCCACGATTGGCTGGCATTGAACCTTATGAACAGTTCCAGATTAGAATATTTTCGTGAATACAGAGGCCAATAGATGTTTTAGAAAAGTCCAGCACGGTGATATAGTATTCCGGTCTACTCCTGAAGCTCTGAACGGCCCCACAAGCTCTAAAAGTGCACCACAGTATTCGATTGGTATTTAGATTTTGCGATAAAGAGAGGCAAATGCTTCTCTTTTTGAACTGCGCGCAACCCTGGATTCTGTGGCTTTGAGCCTCTCCTCCATGGTTGCTTTGAGCGTCTGCTACAGCGAAAGAGGGAATTGTTTATTGTGGCTGAAAAGCTGAGACGTCTGCTACAGCAGTTAGTATTGCAGTTAGTGGCAGACAACGCCCTTTCACCAGTTGCATCGCTCGTTGTTCGGAAAGAACTGGCTGAGACTTTTTTGTGTACAGGTACATGGTTTACATTGGAAAGGGAACGCCGTGAGTGGCGTGACTCTCTGTGACGATTTCGTGCAGTCCATGTCACATCAATCGCCACAGAGCGTTCACGCGACTGCCTCGCTAACCGGGAGATCGCGGAAAGCAGCGTGTGGGCGCGTTCCACAACAGCCGACGCACGACAGCACGCGCTCCTGTGGCGCCACCTGCAACAGAACTTGTCGTCTCGTCACTGTTATTCCTCCTCTACGCGCTCTCCTCACTATAGCCATGTTCCACACTCGCTCTCTTTCGTCCTCGTTCGCTCTGCTGGTTACGCCGACGCTGTTCAACGCAGGAATCGGCGCCTAAGAGATGCGATGTGAAAAGGTGATGAATGACGATTGCAAGATAGAAGGTGAGTATTTACAGTCCCGTCAGTCGGTGCAATGCTAGAGCTATGCATGTAGTCCTGTGGCTTGTGGGAACGCTATGACCCCTCTTACGACAATAGTTGCACTGTTGGCGTCAGGTCAAGGGCCTAACACAACCTCATCAGTTAGTGACCTATTATGACATAGTTCATTAGAGGAAATCAATTTTTGTCGCTCGCGTGCGTATGCTGGGGCCAGTACAACACATGTGCTCCAGCGTTTCTGGCACTCGACAGTGATCACAACTGAGACCGGTGTCACTGCAGCCGATGATATGTCAACAGCGTCTTGTGAAGGCCACACCAAGATGAATCCGGGGAATTATACTTGTGATTTTACGCTTTAATTGACGAAGCATGCAGAACCTCATTTACTTAAAGGGGCATTTAGAACACCAGCAGTTGCTCCAGCAGTCGCGGCAAAAAGAAAACAGGGCATTACAGTTGTCGTTGCCATTGATCGAACCATAATAACGCACGTGTTACTTTTTGGAGTTGTTTATCTCTAGATACGGTGGCTTTGGTATTAGGTAACAGAGTACGAAATCGTTTAAAAAATGCTTATGTACAATCCAAAACTCCCCCAGTAAGAGGTTTTTATAGAATATTTTTCATTAGCTTGAGTTTAGGTGCTCGCCTGAATGCGTTAGCGACCAGTGCGATAATGAGACTATCGCTGAAGTTATAATAATATCAGGGTCTTTATGTGATAAAACCATGGTTACTGCTATCAGGCTTGCCTTACAGAATCTGTTGTGACCACCTGTGTAAGGTTGTGGATTCTTCAATGAAGGAAGTCAGTCAGGACGAGGAAGGGGGGGGGGGGTTGCGCACACTAACATAGTGAGCCAGCTAACACTTTTCATTGCTGTGGTATCGTCTAGACAAATTTGTTTGCTTATAGTTGCAGTCTCTTGAAGCACTTCAGCTGGCTACTTGCGGCTCGCAGCACTTCCCCTTGCTGGATAATACAAAGCAAGTTTGAAAGACTTCGTACTTCACATGGAAGTTCAGCTGAAATGGCTAAAACATCTTGTAGCCACTGCCAGCCACCACAGTGTTGCTTTGTGTGCTCGATTTGTCATAACTTCGTGTTCTCTAGCGTGAGGAGCGTTGTTGGCCGTGCGTTGGATCACACATAAAGCGTTTAGGCTAGATTGTGCGCGCGTGTGCTGCCGAATGTGCTGTGTTTATCTCTCTTCCCTCTCTATCTTTCATCTCCCCCATCCCCCTTCCATGCGCAGGGTAGCAAACCGGCTGCCTAGAGGCTGGTTAACCTCCACAGCGGCCGTTATTTCCCTCCTATTTTCCTTCCTTCCTTTAGACTAGATGGTCCAAAACAGATCCGCGACGTGTAGGCGTCCCGACAAAGATGGCGCGGGACTCGGGATGGTACACGAAAAGTCGGGACAGTCCCACAAAATTTGGGACGGTTGGTAACACAACACCTGTGACATCGCAGTAGGGTCCTAAAGAGGATGGCACCTACGCAGTAGAATCCTGTTGGTTACAAATGTAGTTACAGGACGCTTGTGTGTTTGCGCAGTTTTTTTTTGTAACACAAATGCGATACGTTGCAAATGTAGACACAAATTAACCAACATGTGTGTCGATGTTTATATGTACACTCGTCCTGTATTTTAATTGCACTACAAGAAGATCTGCTCAGGGTGCCTTACCGGCAAGCCTTCACCGCATTCCTTGTGACGTGAAAGGGGAGGTCTGAGATTGCGAGAAAATAGTGATTTTTGTAGGTGGCTCGCTGGACTGTGGTGTTTTGCTGTCGACAATGACATTGCAACATTGATGGCTCCCGGCTGCATTCAATATGAGGAATGTTTTTCCAGCAACAAGGGCGGGCTCGTAAATGGACGAATGCTGAAGATCAACGTCTGTAGATTAAGCACAGAAATAAAAAAATAAAGCAAGGGTATGTACTAATTACCTCATCATAAAAAATTTGTTAGTAGGCTTGAACATGTGTTGATTGTGGACAAGTAAACGCTCTGGTTCATTCATCAGTTCTCCGTTATTGCGAATTTATACGCACTTGAAATTCCATAAAACTTGATTTCACGCTTTGCCTTCCAATGCTGACAACGGAGACAATTTCACCTGATAAGTGTCACTACGAAGTGTAGTTTGAGTCGTGTTGGAAGCTTACGTTGTTTAGGTATAGCATATGTCGAATACGTTAACTGCTCTTAAGCACCAACAAATTTTTCACGCTTCGGAACCGTGTGCGCTTTGCCCATAAGCTTGTCGCACACGTTTTGACGTGATAGGGATAAAGAACTTGTTTCGAAGGAATTCCGGGGTTGGCGTCGTTGGTTGCGAGAGAAAAATCAACGTCTTGTTCATGACCGAAAGTCGAGAACGATGCAAACAAAGTTAAAAGAAAAATTGAATAACTTCGGTTCCAGTGAGAATAGAACCGAGGCCGTCTACGTGGCAAGCATGTGTTCTACAACACAGCCACAGCAATGCTGGAATCTCCTTCGGCAAAAGCACTATATGAATGTCATGTAGTGGAAGGTGTCTCCTTAACGCATGTCGTATGGCCGACTCATTGCAAAGCGCTCAGACATATTTCATCATCGTCAGCTGCAAAAGCACAATCAAAGTTAGGAGCTGCGTAAGAATTCGCACGTTGCCTTATGAACGCGCAGTGGGTCTTCGCCGATTCTCAAAAGGAATAATTATGACGTAGTGGGCACTTACCATCTGTTCTGCTATAAGCATTTTAAGATAGTTTGTAACGGCCAATGTTACACGCACAGTCGTTCGCTTCCTTGTGACACGGTAGAGGCGCGCGCCGACATCCGAATAAGGGCAGCCTTTGGGAAGGCGATGTTCGCGGGATCCGATTACAGTATCGCGTTCCACTTTTGAAGGCGAAGCTCGAACGCCGTCCAAGTTTTCGCAAACTTCCGGACGTCTTTAGGTAAGTACAGTACTAACAGCTCACAAAATTTCTCAGATCTAAAAGCGCTTGCTCGGTGTTTTTGCATCTGCCTCTCATGATAGCTTCATAGATTTGAGACAATTTACAGCGCATCAGGCAATCATGAAATACGCTAAATTAAAGAAAAAGATGCGAATATTGTACCTTCCTCAATTTCAACCACCACAGTTAAACCGGGACCCACGAAGAATTTTTTTAAACGATGCCAGTCGTTGAAATGAAATATTAGCTTGGAACTTTTCTCCTGTTAAGGCATGTGACAATACGACTACTTCAATACCGGCCTATATTCTGACTGATTCTTCAATGAGGTATACATGAGTGTGCAAGAAAACTTTCGTATTTACTAGGCTTTTCGAATGGCTATGCGAGCTTTTATTTGTTTTGTTTTTCATCTGCAGATGTTTGGGTGTGTGAGACTTATGACAGCGATAAGCTTATTGGTGAGACTATCATTTCGATGATGATAAATCGTGTGACACGTCTAAGTTTTCAAAATACATCATCATTGGGCATGGTAGAAGCTTGTATTCACTAAACACTCTCGCAAGTTTGAAGTGCGATTTTGAAACGGCTCAGCGACTTTCTAGTTATCAAGTCGAGCGCTGTCATGATGACCGGAGGCACCCGACTCTAGGACATTATGGTGAAGCTTTTATATATAAGGGAAGGTTTCTGAACCTGCCACTTCTTTTTCGATAAACGTGTTTCCTATGAATGGAGGTGCGGCATTTTCTCCTGTAAGCTCTGCAACATATTTTTACGACTGAATAATTCTTATTGTTGTGATGCTTCGGTGAAAAAGAAATCGACAAAATGGTGCACAATAGCGTCTGCTGTCGGGCTAGTTGGGGCATAGCTGAGAAGAAATTCGTAGATGCGAACCAAGAACATGGATGAACATAAAACATGGCTAAACGTGAAAAATATGAACAAATATGGAACTTCGTCGTCCATGTTCTCGGTTTGCACCAAAGAACTTCTTTCCGGAATCGATGCACTTCAGCCATGACCTGCAGTCAATCAATTCTCATTTTGATAGTTCGTACAAGTCTCAGACTACTCGTTCTTTGCCCCACTTATTGTTTCGTTAACGCGACGATCGGTAACTTGAATGGAAGGTGCCTTAACGTTGCAACTTGCTTTCGTTCTTTACCAATATGTCGCAAATTAAAGATACAACGCAATCGTCAGGTGGTATTGGATGCCGAATCAGTCAGCAAGGCGTTCGAGGCGTACAAGTAGAGCGACGCGAGACGTCGCAGGCCAATGTGAAGCGCAAAAGTTATACTCTTGTACGAAGCACGGGTTGAAGACAAATAGCAGCAAAAGGAATGGTTGAGTTAGTTGACTTCGGTTCATATTGGAACATCGCACTGATAAATCGCGAAGGAATCGTGTTATTTAGTCTTACTTCTTGATTCAACTTTGCGCTGTTCCAACATGAAGGCCAATAGGACAAGGCCTTTTGGCAGCTCCGTACGACGAGGTCGCTTGCGCTCTATAAATGATTGAACAGGGACACCGTAAGCGATAACAAACGATGAGCGAGCCAGTATGCTCGTACGCAGCCAGTAGTTTATACCCAAATTTGTACGAAACATGGGGGCACAGCTTACCGTTTTACTCGAGGACGGCATTAGAAGTGATTGAGAGGGGCACTCAGGCATGCCCAGAAAGCCGCCCGTGTCCAAGGACTCGAGGCCGCCCCGTATAGGCTGGTGTGCTTGCTGTCCGTGCCGCTAAATACCGCCAGACATTCCCAATAAAGTTTTTACTCACTCCCTCCGGAGAAATCCTAAAGCAATACGATGGATGAATGAAATGGTACATAAACTCACGCGAACTACGCCATGAATGATGTCCCATAGTTACCTGCCGATTCGACTTCAATATAAGGCCGCAGATCAGACAAATTGGGGATGTTGTCTGATGAAATCGTCGTTGATTAAAGGTTCAGAAAGATTCATATGGGCAGGAATAATGCTGTTGACGTAAACGTAAATTACGCGGGTTTACCACGCTGTGGCTCATTGCGTCCGGAAAGAAGCCTAGTCCCCCATTGTACACCTTAATGAATTGCAAAGTGTACAGCAGGCTTTAACCTTGAAGTTTTAAAAAATGTTATCGCAGTCGTGACGCTTGTATTTCGGCAACGTGTTTACGCTTCGGGAAAGACGTGCCGAACGAACTGTGATCATATAGACACAAGGTAGAGTTCCCCCGATATTAAGTAGAGAGAACTATGGCATTGTGATTGTTCAGCCACCGCGTGAATTGTAAGTAGTACATGGATTCATCTATAGCCTTCGTCGTGCATGCGGCGTCGAACGAACTTACAGTTTTGTTTATTGTGTATATTTTCCTTGTTTCAGATAAAAAAACAGATTATAGTGAACTTCATCAGTTAATGTGAACTGCAGAGCCTAACAAATGATAAGGTGGTGACATGGAAATGCTGAACTTTTGTTGGATTTCGTCATGAAACAACGCGGCTGAAATTTCGTCATGATTTCGTCATGAAACAACGGAGCCACACGGGGACGAAAAGACGAAGATATGAAAAATTCATGTGCTGAATATAATTCACATTTATGGCTGGACCACCACGTGTTTCAGCTCCCATAGACACTATACAGTATATAAGGAAACTCTCTAAGACGCAAAGTCGGTCGACCCTGCGAATGTTTCGAATGCGCATCAGTATCCGTCACGGCGTATCCGACCCCTTTGCGCAATAACGTGGCCGCGATGTCAGTTCTAAACGTTCTGTTTTTCTTTTCTGCAGCCACAGCAGCAAAATTATGCCCCTCCCCTTCAAAAAAAAAAAAGAGAAAGAGAGCCGATTGGAACATTGCTGTATATAGCCGCTGTAGTTATCTGGATGACGAGATCGTTTCGTTTCGACAGCATTTGTTCGCGCAACGTATGAGGAAATTAAGAGATACAGAGGGTGAAAAGAGCGACTGAAGAGAGGTGTTGGGTGAACAAGACGCATTCGATTAGCGGTCTGGCAATTAGTGGTGCGGTGACAGCGTTGGTTGCCGCGTATAACACAACGAATGTGGTTCCCAACCACGGCGCTCTTACAATGCTTTTCCATCAGCGGGACGCGCTCGCTTGTCGAGAGACCGCACGTGTTGTAACGCGCCTAAAAGAAAGAAACAGTGAGAGCAAGCCTGAAGCTTGATAGACGGGGTGCTCGTCTGGTTTTGTTAGCAGCGCAGCTGCATTATATTGTTATGGGGCTAAAGTTATGAAAGAAAAATCGTTTGTCAGTGAACTGTCATTCGTCATTCTGTCACCGCAAAAACAACAGGGATTTGTTTCTGTGTTAGACCCAACTAAATGTAAATAACAGACAATTAAGGCAATAAAAGTACAGCGGGCATCATTTATTATATTTAGATGCAGTGCAGTTATTATTAAAACTCCAATCGGAATTCGTTTAACATGTTGCTGAGTATGTTGAATATGTGAAGTTGAATACGTTGAACAAACAGGGGCATGTGTCAAAGACAAGCTGGCCACCGTCTAGACAGGAAGACCTATCTTCATCAAAGGTGCCTTGTCATCCTTCACGTGTCAGCTTCAAGGGAGTTAGTATTGACATCGTGTGCAGTGGTGGCGTGTGTCATGGTTGGTAATCACTGTCTGGAGAAAAAAAGCAGCTATAAAACGGAGGAGTACAGCCATTGCCCCCATTTCAAGCAACGTTGCAATCACGCTCGGCGTAGATACTCTTCTATATGACTACTTTTTGTGCTAAATCTGTAATTATCTATTTACTTTTTGTAGGGCTTTGGTAAACACGTTGCGTTAAATCACACGTCCCGCGTTACGCAAATTGCTTGCGATAGTCTGCTTTGTTTCCGCCAAGCCGAAACCACAGCTTTCTTTAATTATGTGTCATTGTTTCAAACCAACTTGTCTGGATTCATTTAACTTGACAAGACTGTCTGCTCGCGGAGTTGAAACCAACGATTCACTTTTGAGACGTTTATGCCTCGTCGCCTTGCGAAACGTGCCTTTATGTGAAAGCCGATTCGTAAATAATCAGTTTGTGATCAGAAGTTCAGTTCGTCTGTCAACGTCAACAGGACCTGTTTCCCGAAATGATGCCTTCTTGGCTTCCTCACTTAGTTCTTGAATGTTCGATGATGACGTTCATTCAACAAGCTATCTTTACGCAGTATCTCACAGACAGCGAAAACAGAGAGAACAAGAGGAGCAAAGCAATGAATAAACAGCATTAAATTTGAACCTGCTTAACATTCAACCCTTTACATTGAGACAAAAATTCTTATGAGCAAACGCTATTAATTTAGTTACTGGATGACAAAAATCATCATGAATACCTTCCTGTTTATCACATTTGATCTGCTTAAGAGCACGTTCCGGAAATAAACTGCCGTACCTTTACTTGCTTGTCGCAATAATTTACTGCATTTGTGGAACTTTCCTATAATAATAATAATAATAATAATAATAATAATAATAATAATAATAATAATAATAATAATAATAATAATAATAATAATAATAATGCAATTGCTGGGGCTTAACGTTCCAAAACAACGATGTGATTTTGACGGATGCCGTAGCGGAGTTCTCCGGAAATTTCGACCACTTGGGTTTTTTAACGTGCACCCAAATTCAAGTAAACAGGCTTCAAGCAATTTCGCCTCCATCGAATATGCGGCCCGGATTTGATCTCTGCGACCCTCGGGTTAGCAATGGAGCGCCATAACCACTAGAACATGCCGGTAGGTTCGAATAATTTTAACGAGATTTGAGGTTTCATTCGCGACAGGTGCATGAATTTAGATTAATAAGTGCGTTTAGATTCATATGAAATGCGAAAATTATTCGCAGTACATCCCAACGACATCCCATATATCTCCCAATTCACTTTCAATTATTTAAATATGTTTTTAATTGTACAGACAAATGAGCTACAATGAGGTAGTGACCAGTTTATAATCTAGTAACTCCAATATTATTGACGATGAAGTATCAATCACTGTTTCGAGACGTCAACTTCTGAAGTTAAATGACATCATAGGAACTTTTGAAGATAAGTATTTCCCGCAGTCAAAAGTTTAGATATATTTATTTCCCTGTCCCGTTGTGTCATCGTTGACCACGGTCTTCAAATGATCAGTCAAAATTAAAAAAAAAAAACTCGCGGTGGCAGATCTGAGCACGCGGTACAAGCCAAAACAGCCTCCCCGCGAGGCAATGAAAGATGCTACCTCACATCACCAAAGCTCTTTAGAGATTGACTAATGAGAACGGAGACGGGCGCAATTTAGCCGCGGACAATTTATAACTCGCCGCTCTCCGTATCCTCTCCAGAGAAGTGCGTGCCGCTACCATCCTTTATTCCTTATTAATGTACTTTTTCTTATCCTTATTCCTATCTGTCCCCCATCATCCTTCGTCGCCGGCTGTCTTTTCCAGTCGGCTTTTTCTCAAGTCAGAGCCGGACGACACCGAAAAGTGAAAAGCGTGGCGGCTGCCTGAGAGCTTTCACCTATACGCTCCTAGCAGAGAGTACACGAAGACGACGAGCAATTCTCATTTTAATCGGATGGCGAACCAAAGTGGGCGGAAGGGAAAATATACCGGCAGCTCGGCACAACAAGGGTAAAAATTAGGCTCGAGAAAGCAACGAAGTAAATAAAAGTTTTAAATGAAAGAAAAAGTCGGAGAAAGGCTCTACAACTCGGTAGGAGGACAATTATGAGAAGGAAGAGCGACAATTCTTTTCTTTTTCCTTTTATCTCTCTCTTTTTTACGCGCTTTTGCCACGGAGAGGATGAATTCGCCACGCCCTATCCGCACATTTCCCCTTATAAATGCCTTCGCCGCTCCCGCTTTTTTTTTTTTTTAACTCGACGACTGAAGGAAACTGGAGTTCGGTGTGTGGGCCCTCATAAAGAGCGCGACAAAGGCGATGCACGGGAGGCCCTATGTGCCAGTGCCGGCCGTGGTAGCGCGACACGTGGCTTCTCGGTGCTTGCTTGCACCGAATAAAACGATCCGATCATTAGAGAGGGGGGCGCCCTAATGAGACGGCTCCTCCGAGTAGGCCAGATCAAACAGCCGTCGCACATACCCTTCGGAAGGATTCAAACAAGAAACAGCCAAAGAAGAGCCGGGCAAAGGGGGGAGTATCGCGACGCTGATGAACGTGCGCAATGAGTGGCGAAGGCTGGGGAGAAATCTTGCACTAGATTGCGAGTTCTAACTAGATCACTTCAAGTTGTGCGACAATGAAACCATGACGGCAGTGCGATATTCACAACATAAGACTTTTTTTTTGGCAGGCTAGTTGGTTCATATCAATGAACGGGTATCGTACTGCGCAAGCACGAAGGAAGGAAGCAGAAGAAGACGGGAAAGAGTTCTGACTGCGCTTTGTCATGCCTTTTTATGTTTCAATGCTGCGCTCTTTCCTGTCGTTTTCTGGTTCCTTCTTCCGTGCTTGTGCAATACGCAACCCGTTCGATTCACAGCATTTCACTATTCTACCTCCCTCTTACCCTCTTCACACTACCTCGTCGTATGCAGACTTTCTTTCGTAAGGGCTTTTTTTTTATTGGCTCGATTAGTTGGTCGCATTACATAATGATATGACCAGCACTGAATGTAGCTGGAATTTAGTCATATGAGCGCTTTTTTGCCTCTTTTTTGTGAAAATAAATACGTGCTCGAAAAAATGGCTCTTGCACGGGAACTTGTCGCAAGAAACAAAAACAATCGGCCAATCCTGAAGGCAGGCACGTATCTTTAACAAATTTCAGTGAACTAACTATGACGCTAAAACATTAGATGATCAAATAAATTCTTTGTGTAATACGCACCCATCCCTAATTAAACTGGATAATGTAACCACATGTATTTATTGTTAAAAACAAGTTAAACTTCTTTTAACGTCTTCTACAAATGCATAAGCCTTCAATGATTTTAAATAAAATGCATATGTTTACCTTTTGCTTTGTATTGTACGTACTTTTACTTTCTCTATTACCAGATCACTTAACATTCAACCCTTTACCTTGAAACGAAAATTCTCATGAGCAAACGCTGCTACTTCAGTTACTGGCTAATAGTTTGTACAAACTATTACATTTACTGAAAATAGTTTTTACGAACTATTTACTTGTGTTCATGTCAAAGGGTTTCTTTTATTTCATTCTTATTTGCGTATGGCTTAATGAGGAGTTAATTACTTCTATAATTTGACATGTTTTCCCTGCTTTTGTTTGTTCCTGCTGTCCGACATGTAAGTCCAGGGTAAAGGCCTCGTCAGGAGACATACGAGTAACATTTTGCCTTACCTGGTGGATATATTCTTTGTGTATATATTGGCAGCGTCTGTTAAGGAGTTTCTTGATTAAAAAAAAAAAAATCCCCGGCTGATAGCGCTGCACAACAGCCGTTTACTGGCCACTTTGTATATTCAGGAACTGAATTTTTTACCTCCAAGGTAGTACCGGTGGGAGGTTTCTGCTGTGCGTTGTTGAACAATTAGATAACGCGCAGCGTGCGCGTTATCTAAAAGTGCACTGGTGGGTATCTGTGTCCAACCAGAGTCTTCTGCAAGATAGAAAACTGCGCTAGTTGGTGAAGATTCAATATGGCTTACAGCGCGAAACACTTGGACATTCTTGGCAGGATTGCACGATTCTTGGCAGGATTGCGTCCACGTGACAAAGCTTTGATGCGCTGTGTATAATTTTGATCGAATGAAAGGGCTGGCTCAGTCACGCGGTGTTCTGCTCATATGTTATATACGTTCATGTTTTTCAGCAAAAATTTAAGCTTAAAGTCAGCGCTGTACCGTGTCCTCTTCGAGTCTATGTCCGGGTGTTTCGCGCTGTAAGCCGCACTGAACAGAGTCGTCTGTCTCTCATTCCCCATTAGCAGTGATTGGCATGCTCCCGCAGTAAACACCGCTTCATCACTGCGTGCTTAGCGCCTCCCCAGGCTTCTCTCCAGCGCAACACCGCGATGAGTGCCATCGTCAACGCCGCCGCCAGTGTAAGCGTTAGCGTCAGCTGCTTCGCATCTACACGTGGTTCTTTAAGGAAGATGGTGTAATTTTTTAGACAAATTTAGCTGCATTGGTGCTTTGAGGATGTTACTGCTTGACACACGATCAAACGTGGTTGACGTAGCCTTAGTGTGCCCTGTTATAAGCTGCATCCAACCACTGTAAGGTGTGGGTGGCCCTGGGCGGAAACCGGGAAATGTTTGAAGAAGCAAGTGGCCTCAAGTAAGTAATGTTTGAAAAAGGATATTGCCCTTCCCATATTGTTAGTTTGTAAAGTAGCAACGAGAGTAAGCGGACACAGATGATGACTATGAACACGCAACTATACCGAATATTGCAGTTCGCGACCGGGTCGACCGCCCAAGCGTTCCGGCATCCTGCTGGGCCTGGCGAGTGCCGCGCAGCACCACCAGGCGGCATCAGCGATGCCCGTCTTGCAGGCCATCAAGAAGTTGCGGCCGGACGGTGACTTTGCGTCCACCTACGCCAACGGAGAGGGCGCCTACGGTAAGAGAGAGAGAGATTGCGTGACTAGCGTCACACTTGCTCTTCGCTCAATTTTCTGCCGATGGGTGAATCTACATCCTGTTTTTCAAGAAGCAAGGCATGGGACCGGGGCTTTTAGACAATTTATTTATTTCTTGAATACTGCAGACCAAGAACTGGTCCAAGGAGGACAGGTACAAGAAGCAAGATATAAATAGAAAAACATATTTGATAACGTAAGAATATATCACGAGAAATGAAATAAAAACTCGCACTAACAGAACGCATAAAAGTTTACAAGTCAAAATATTACATGAAATAGCAACAGAGCACAAATCAACAGTGCCTATTTTAGATCTAAACAACCGAAAGTTGGCTGGGATCAGTCAGCCAGTTCCACTCTGACACAGTACGCGAAAAAAAAATAAAAACCTAAATGCGTTGGTTTTGGCAAAATACGGGGTTACCGATCACATTTACCGATCAAGTGCCAAGCAAATCATTGACTCGAGACACATTTTATTCTGCATGTGCTGTGTTATTACTGTGGTTAAGGTACTCGTTTATTCCTGACACGACAGTCACGGGATCGAGTCCGAGCCACGGCGGCCGCCTTTTTGATGACGGTGAAATTAGTGAGGCCCGCGTGTACTTAGATTTAGGTGCGCGTTGAAAAAACCACAGGTGGTCGAAACTCCGGAGCCACATATTACGGCGTTCCTCATAATCAGATCATGCAGGGTTTTGAGGTTGCTAAACCCGAACAAGTATTGCTTAATGAAAAAAAAAAGGTGAAGGAAAGAGACGTGAGGCAGAGATAAGAAAATGTTTGAACCTTACCGCGTAAGGAAAGACGGGTGATAGGTTTGTAACTACTCCGTTGTCAGCTCTCACCAACAAAGAATTCGTATATCTTGATATAACTCCAGACAATAAACAATTTAGTTAGATGAGGCAACTGTTGGTTGATTAGTTAAAGAGAGAAATGTCTATTGTGGCAAGAAAGATGTTAGTGGTGAATAGAGGAGGTGTTGTGACGGTAAATATTTGCTCTGTTGAGCCGGTTTCTGCGGATCCCTTGACTTGTATGTTTTTCCGCGAGTAAATTCTTAAGCGCCGTATCCTGTCTGTTTCGTTTGCTTTGTTCTACGTTATTTTTCTAGCAAATATAAAAATGCTTTCAGTCACAAATTACTACCGATCAGTTCAAGTCTCTTCGCTGTGCTATAAAAAATAAGCAACAAAAAGAAACGGTAGACGTAATCTCTTTCGCTTTTTGTTTTATAATCTTTAGAGTAGTTAACTTATTCATGTTGTTCACAATGACAATAAAAACCACGCAAAGCAGACAGACCGCGAAACCGGCATTTTCTACCACAAATTAACTGTTCTGTTTAACTTATGTGATTAACTATCAATGATTAAAAAAGAGGCTTAAGTGGGCGTAGGTGAAAACCCGACTGTTTAGAGTTAAACTTACATCACTCGTATTATCTGACCGTATTCACCCTGCTATTCTGTATCACTTTGCGCTACTCTATTCGTCCCTCGTTAGTCTGTTGCCGCCAGCCACGCAATATATACTCTGTTGAAATACGAGTCACAAGCTGTCGCTGTCTTACTCGGATACAACCAACCATTATATTTCTTTTGTACTACACGTTTTTGTTTGTATTTTGTATTTCCACTACTTCCTTTCCTTCACGTAATAGTTAGACCTGTAGAAATACAGTTTAACTGCGTTTTGAGCTGGTTCGTAGCTTTGGCGCAATCATATTTTGTTAATAGGACAACTTTATGAAAAACTGACATGAGTGGTTTAACGTCCCCAAACCACCAAATGATTATGAGAGACGAACTTTATAAAAAAAACTAAGAAAAATCATGAACAAAGATTCGAGCGAGTTGAAATTCGACATCACGCTCCAGAAGGACTGTGATGAATCATTACCTTCACGCAAATAATGATGTTTGCTTTGGTAATGATAAAGTAGACAGGCCACGTGTAGGGGAGCGAAGATAAAAGTTACATATCATCTGAGTGAGCTTGTCGAACACTGTAGTCATACTGCAGTACATTGAATTAAAGTTAATTACATCACCTTGCAGCACTTTAAATGTCAATAGGCACCATGCCAACAGACGCCTGTCATGTACAGCCTCGGCCACGTCTGCGCAGAGCGTGTGAGAAGCTGGATTTTGCCCCGCGGGGTGACACCTTGAGGCAATTTCAGGTTCTGACACGGCCAGCCTGACTACTAGGTAGGCTGATGTAGTACTTCTGACGCAGTGTGTCAGGAGCATGCATGCTCCGGACACGCTACTTCAGAGCCCGAAACTGCCTCAATGTGTCACGCCGCAGAGCAAGAACCGGCTGCTCACATACTTTACACAGACGTGACCCGAGGCATTACATGCTTCTCTGCACAAAGAAAGGGAATTGAAGGCATAAAGGCGGTAGAAGCCGGATGCCAGCAAGAGAGAGAGAAATACTGAGATGGTGGTATGTATGCATGTCAAACCGTAATGGCTTTCATGGGATTCACTTCACAGTTTATAAATTAAGCTAAAGTCCTCGAAGAACATGGTCTAAAATTTCAAAATTCGATTTGGCTGCGGAGGAGTATAGGCATAGTTTCAAGTAATTTCGTGAGATCTGGCGTTACTTGGGAAGTTGAGCATATTACACTGTGATGACAAGTCATTTATTATTGGCAGTCTAACATCTAACGAAGAAGAAGTTGCTTATACCGAGCGCTACGTAGACACGCATTCATGTCCCTTGATTTATTTTTGTCTGTGCATTTTTATGGCGCTGATAAACGCTTTACATTTCAAATGTGGTCCCAGACGACTCAGTAGACAAGACCACGCTGCTGCTGAACTGCCTGCGGCAGCAGATGGCCGACCCATTGGGACGCGGCCAGGTCCAGCCTGGTGTACAGTCAATGATGGCCAATGGAAGACCAGAGAGCGTGGGAAGCCGCAACGATGCCTCGTCCACGCCATCGCTCGAGCACCAGCGGACCGTACCGTTGTCGCACAAAACGTGAGTGCATTCACGGGACCTTTGTCACTGAGTGAATGCACGTGCTTGAACGCCCTTAAAAACGTCCCGTTGATAAGGATACTTTGGTAGTAGTCATGGTTTCTTTTGTGGCGTAAGTTATTGGCCCGAAACAACAGCCAATCTAGTGGCGCAGTTGTCCGCCCTTCAGTAATGCATGTTGCTGGGCAAGTCGGTCATACATCAGTGACGCAACTAAACAAGATCCTGCTCAAAGGTAATACGAACAAACTCGTTCACTTCCTCGTTCGTGTTTACTTCGCGCAATACATTCTTTAGAGGTGTCTGGCCCTGCTGATGTTGGGTGTCTGTCGCAGCTACCACACACATTGAGAGAAATAAAGCAGGATTTGAGAAGGGTTTCAGCCGGGGATTTCTGCTTGGCCAGCAAGTGTTCTACCACAGAGCCATGCCACTTTTTTATTGCAGACTTTGACATCTGAAGTCACTGGTTACACGCATGACACGCGCAACTTCTTTAAACTTTTTGTGATAAAGATCTTATACGAGCTGTATTTACGGTGAGTAAGGGAAGTAAATAAACCCCTGTGAAAAAAAAAAAGAGGTGGGATTGTGGCGTGGTGTAGGGGGAGAAGGGGAGGCAGCCCTTGCTAGTGTGCCTCCTGGAGATTCATCTTTCAAACATCATACAATCGAATTGCTCGATTGTTTAGTATAGTGCATTCAACTTAACGCCTCTTTATTTTGTGGTGTTCCTCTGCATTCACTACTTCTCAGCTATGTGTGACTATTGAAATCGCCTCTGCCGCTTCACCGGTTTTAGCGAATACTCAATATAACAAACAATCAATTTACGTGAGCTGAAAACGAATGCTAACCATTAACTTTCTTTGATAAATGATTTTAGTTTTATGTAGATGAACATAACCCTCTGTTACGAGATGAAAAGGTTCGTAGCAGCGCCTCCCCCCCTCCCCCTTCTCTCCCTACAGTGATGTTTCGTACTACGCCGAGGAATTCCCATTTAAAGACATGAAAACTCCTTATTTCGGGGATTTTCTCCTGCAAACGTTGACGAAATCCCCAGCATATTTCCGCGCACAACATTACTGATTTCTGATCCCATTCATGCACACACGTATTATAATTACACGAGTCTCACGTACCGGCGACTTTCGAAATCATGACTTGCCCCTCCGCTGTCGCACAGCAAAAGCATAATTTTATTATTTCAAACACTGTAAGCACACTGCGAATTCTTGGCTTCAAGTTTGACACCAATTGTGAACTAGAAATCACTCCACGTAAACATCAGAAACAAATCTCAAAGGCTATGCTTGCGTGGTGCATGCGCTAGAACCGATTAGAGCAGATGAAGGCCCACTGTTACCGCTAATTATCGGCCGTAATTGGATAATTTAGCCATTCCTGGAATTCCCTGAAATGTCACAAAGATTTCCTATTCCCTTTGGCTCAAAATTACAGGTGAAAATTGTCTGAAAAAGAAAAAAATTCCCTGCACGGAACATCACTCCCTAATATGTCAATGTAAAGGGCTTACTTTACGCCTCCTCCAAGTCGCAGCGCCCCTCTTCCTATTATGTCAATGTGTGGGGCTGACTGCTTTCTCCTTTTAGGTGACTAGAGTGAAGGTGCCCCCCCCCCCCCCATGCGCATGCCTATGCTATTTTGCTGTGACCGCTGGCACAACCTGAAGGATGAGCACTCACCTTTCCTCAAACATCACATTTGTAATGGCGCTCCGCACACATTTTCCGAGCCTGTTGATCTGACACACTGCGTGTGTCTCGCAGCACGTGCACGGAAGCTTGAGAGAACTGAAATTACGAAGAAAGCTGTTTAAGGTTTGCGATAGAAGTGCATTGTAAATGAGTGTTGTACTTATAGGTATACATATGCTTAACACTTATTCCCGATGTGAGACGAAGAAGAAAGAAAGCAGAGCTAGTTCCTATTGTTCCACATTTAATAATATACGACACAAGCATATCACTTTGTGCGAACGCTATACTGAATGGGGACACTGCTTGAGTTACCTGGCGGAAAAACAAACAAACACGACCGATTCTAATTATGTAATTCGTATACATACAAAATACTTTCCGGCTATTTCACCTGTGAGCAAAAAACAATGTTTTACCCAACCAAGAAAACGATGCAACTTCGGTTGCATTCGATGCATTGTTCACTCTTGGCTTCACACGAAAAATGTGAGAGCAACCGAGCAACGAGATGTCCATACCAGGCGTCGTTCGTCGAAGTAGGGCTATTTGCGCATAAAAATAACTATATTGTAGGCGGGATAGACAAAAGCAAGTATTTCTGAACACGACAAAATTTTTGCATGAAAAAATATAAACACTCTAGTCCAGACCAAGTTAGATTTGCGATTCAGCGGGTAAGCATCGGTCGATATTTTTTAGTTATTGCGTCACATAGCGAAATTCGCAGTGTTGTACGCTTCGGTAGGCTTTTCGATACGCCCTCGTCGGCGAAGAAAAGTGTTCTGGCGTTGAAATAGTCAAACTATAATTACAGCGGTTTGAAAACGTCGTTCTGCGAGCCTTTATATGCCATCCCAACAGAAAGGAAATAAATCTCTCTCCTCAAGGCGACTCATTCGGTGGCTGACTGGTAAACTTCAAGATAATCGTTCCCAACAACCTCGCATGGCTTTACCGTCAATTTGTCGGGCTGGTTTTATAATATCTCCCAATAACAAAAAAACGTATAGTGGGCATAATTACTCGAATAAATTACTAGTAGTGCGTGTTTCTTACTCGGAATTATTCAATTGAAAGAACGCACAATGAAAATTTTGCATCCATTGAAATGTAAAATAAGCATTTTTTATCCTTTGAAATGTGGCCACCGCCACCAGGACTTGATCCCTTGACCTTCATATGAGGACTTGAGCATCACAACTTATAGACCACCAACGTCACGCACGTCACCTTAACAGGACGTGCGTGGCGTCACGTTAAGGCGACCTGAAGTTATGCGTATTCATTTACGTCATTTTTTTCTTTCACATCTGTGTTTGGACAGTGCTGCGGGACCACCAGAGCTTGTCATGGACGACAGCTGCTACATGGCCGTGGATCAAGGACGCGCCGAGGCCAAGACTCCCGGCGGAGATGGTCGAAGTGAGTGAGCTTTGCAGTGCCTCTAGGAAGTTGGGTTCATTAAGTCAGCTAGTTCGCTCTCAAGAACTAAAAAAAATGTCGCCGAGGATTGCGTTACTGCCTAATGCAAATTATGAGTGGAGTTGTTTGAGTGTCACTCATTGTTAAAAAATAACTGGCTGAAATAATTTTGTGGTTTACATTAGAAAGAGAACACCGCCAGCAGCGTGACTCACATGTACAATTATCGTGCAGCCTATTTCACATCAACCGCCGCAGACGAAGCATGACACGCCGCTCTCGCTAACAGCAAAGCCACGGAAGGCAGCGTGTGGGCGCGTTCCACTACAGCCTCCGCAGACAGGCGTGGTGCGCTTTATTTCTATATACCGTATCGGTGGACGCCCTCAACGCACGTCTTAATGATGACGTCATCGGCGACCACACGACGGGGAGCCCTACTGTGGCGCCATGGGTGGCACTGCCACGCAACCTGTCATCTCGCCAATGACGCTCCTTCCTCGCGCTCTAGCAGGAACTGTTGGACGAGTCGTACTTTTTCTGCAGCAAAGAGGATTTCCAATATGGCTGCACTTTGTTGTGATTTTTTCAAAAAATGTCCTTGCACTTTCCTCACTATCGCCATATTTCACCCTCCACTGCGCATCGCATTTGCTTTCTTTCGTACTCGTTTGCTCTGCTGCTCAACGCAGGAACGGGAGCCTAATACCTGCTCTATAAAACGTTATTCCCCACCGATAAGGCGGGAACAAACAGCGCTATATACACATGACGGTGATAAAAAATAGTCTGCTGGGAAATATACAGAAGTTTCGCGCAAGACCAACATAAACACAGCATCTGCGCATAGACAGCAAATAAGTCATATCTACGTATGTCTAGCGCTGTTTGTTCCAACATCCTATAACCAACCAGTCCAGTTTGGTACACTCCCCCATTAACCATCCACCAAAAGGCAGGATGTATCTACAAACACTTAGTTGGGTCCCACTGAACTAAAGTTGCTCATCGGCAGTGACATTGCATAAGCGATCCAGGAAAGACGAGTTAAAACACGCGAAAAACTAATCTTGCATCAAGCAGGTGGAGGCAATTGCTCAATACAGGCTGATATACAATGTAATCAAGCTCTCAAAGCTTACTACGCCATGAAAGATTGGCATGCAGTGGTGAGGTGAATGGCGTTTGCGATCTTTACTCGCACGCTGAGGTGAAATAACTTGTCCCGTGTCTCAGCAGACTACGCATACGAGGCGGCTGCCCAACACGCAAACTTGCCGCCGCAAGACCGCGGGGCCACGAGCGATGGATCCGGAAGAACTGGACAGCAAGGGGACGACAGTCCGGATGAAGGTACATTCGCAAACTCCTATAGCAATTTCGACAGCAGAATTGTCGTGGTCTAGGTTTGCCGTATGTCATAGATAAAAAAATTACCGTCATTGTGAACCGTCGCACGCTCAGTGACCACTCAGACATTCTGTACAGATGGTTTACAGGAATAGCGGAAGCTCCCGCTTCCTGTTTTTGCAGTCGCTTGCTACGGGCAGTTATATCTCAATTACAGTGATCTCCAATTAGCCGTATCTTCAGTGAGGTACATGCAACGAACGGCCGCAGTGCAACATAAAGAACTACGCTGGCATTCGCTTCCCATTCTCGTTTGCACTTTTGTCGAACCTTTGCGTTTAACTTGCACCTGCTTAGTGTAGCTGCGTCCTGAGGATAAGGAGTAGTGCCAAATGCCAAGCTTTTTTTTAATATGTCTCATCTCATGTGCTAGTTCTTTATAAAACGTTGATGTTATAGTTACGTTCGTTCATTCATTCATTCATTCATTCATTCATTCATTCCTTTCTGTCATAATTTGAGAAATTTCGTGCTGCCGTCCTTCGTCACCCAAACTTTCCGTGCAAGCAAAGTCGATCTGATACCGACTCTCGACATTCATGCACCACGTGACAGGTGAATCAAGCAAGGGCAGCTACTGCCGCGATGAGCTGATTGGCCCCGGCGAGGCGGCCGCTACTCCGCCAATCACGGGCTTCCCGGAGTCGCTGCAGGAGGCCGCTCTGCTGCGCGCTTACGACGTGTACTCCATGGAGGCCCTGCTGAGGAACATCCAGGCACTGCTGCGCGTGGCCGCCGACGGCGCCAGGCACCACGAGAGACAGGTGTCCCTAGAAAAAGGTGCGCTCGTCTCTGGATTCCTGCCCTCTGTTTCTGCTGGCGCACCTCGTCTAAAGTTCGAGTATGAACCAACAACTGCGAGAAAGTTCTGTGCACCCTCTCTTCCACGAGCTGGAGCCAGCGCGGGAGGGGTGGAGAGGCGGAAAGTAGTACCCTAACATATTCCCCTCCACCACCATTTTGAAGAGCTAAAATGAAATCCGATAGATAGTTCAATCAGGACCTCTCTCGGTGTAGTTGTGAATGTTGCGCGAAGTACGAATCTTTATTTCCATACTTTCTCTCTATATAGTTTATTTCACTAATACAACAGTACACGGAAGACTACGAGGGTCACTTGGTGCTTCACACTCTGTCAATGAATCGATTCATTCTGCTATCGCTTCACTCACCTTGCAACACCTTGAGATCAATGCTCCACAATTACAACACCTTTCCTCTCAAGCGTGCACTGTTGCAACATTATGATTTTGACAACTAAGCCATCTTTACAGGCGCTAATAGGCACATCTTGGGGCAATCTTATAGTTATTTCATTATTATAATATCGCATACATTACTTTTAGCGTCACTTCATGCTTTCCACTCAGTCAAACAACCAATTAGTTTTCCTTTCTTTTGACCCGCCTTGCAGTGCTTTGAGAATGCTCCTTAACAACCCGCTAGCACACCCGCGGCGATGAGCGGCCCTCTCAGAGAGGGAGTGAAAGGGGATGAATAGACTTCAAGGATCTATTGGTTTCTTTTCACTAAGTCACTTCAGGAATTTGAATAAAGGAGAAAAAGTCACACTTTGGCATCATCTGCAAATGAAAACGTACGTCACACGAACAATACTCCACAGACTCGACCTGGATTTCTCACCCCACTTTCTGCACTGTGGCCTTAAGGACTATAATTTTGAACGTATGCTCTCGTTCTGCCCCTTTGACTCGGGGCCGGAGCTGCCAGACAAGACCTCCTGGGAGACTGCCACGCGCAGTGCGGAACTGAACAACCAACTGCTGACCGTCCACAGGGCCCGTGACGTCGCCGAGAGGCTCCACCTCCAGGCACCATCCTGAGTGGAGCCACCTGGCTGGGCTAGCGGGGTCTCTGATCATGTCCACTCTTCGGCACTTTTGGACCAAGATAAACTTCACTCAATCACCCACTCACTCACTCACCCACTCACCCACTCACTCACCCACTCACAACGTCTTGCCTGTAAAGCGTGCATCACTGCAGTAGTACACTTACAACAGCAAAGCCTTCTTTACAGGCGCCAATAGGCACCATTGGGGGCAACGTTAGAGTGTTTACATGCACAACAAATATAGTGACAAATAACGCGGTCCAAAATCAAGTTATTTTTTTGTGAATTTTATATACAGCCGAGCTAGGGATGGAGATTCTACGTGAACGTGAGCTGCGAGAAAAGGTGGAGAAGCAACTCGCTGAGGAACAGAAGTTTCGAGGTGAGCTAGACGATTTCACATTTTAATGTTACGTTATCAATTAAAAAAACTGTTCTCAATATTGAGTATGAATGAGCAAGCAAGTGTGTATCTGTGTTTGGGATTATTTACACATGTGTGCTCGTGAACGCCAGTCAGTCATCAGTTTCCTCTCCTTTCTTTATTTTTATTTGGCCACAATTAACTCAGGTTGATCGCCATACTGTTCGCTAGGATACGCGAAATCATAATTACATTTAGGTCAAATAAAGACAGTGTTAATCTCGTAAGAAAATATGACCTGTATTAGCCAGCACCATGTGGAATATACACGATTTATTATAATTCAGCTAATGCATGGCAACATTGCCTTACACTTTTCGATAGCAAGACAAAAATATTAATCATTTAACCCTAACTCTTGCATTACCAATTACAAGCCAGCGCAAGCTAGCGCTATTAAAATGCTTGTAGAGTGAGACCTAAAATGCTAAAACAATCACTAATCGCGTAAAATCATATCAGGACACGCCTCCACGAGTATTAACTCCATTGGGGATCGCTTAGGAGGACCACTACCACTTGAAAACCCTATGAAACGTGTGACAAAGCTTGCGCAAGATCCTAGTACTACAACCCGTGCACATTGCCGACTTTTCCGTCATAGTGCTGTACCAGCGGCGCCTGCGGAGGGAGCGGCGGTCACGACGCAAGGTTCAGGAGCAGCTCCAAAACGAGATAAAGCGCAGGCTCAAGGCCGAGGAAAGCCTGCGCGACTCCTCGACCGACAACGTGCGCTTTGTGGCTGGTCAGTACATACATTTTGTCCTTTCGGCGCTTTAGACTCGAGCGCTTCGAAATCACCATCTAATGCAACCACATCGTTATTGATTTTGTTTTACACAAGTTATTGTTGCCGATATAAACTGCCTTCGTCGCATTTGCTAGCTTTATCCTTATTAATAATCTCCTTCGAGTACGTCGTGCTAGCGTGCACATTAAATGGATATAAAATGAAAACAATAGGTCGAGATAGATGTAAGGTCTACCCGTCAAGAAAAAAAATGTTGTAGTGTTCTGTCTGCGGTATATCGCTTTATTGCTCAGAAAGAAATTCTCTGATTTGTTGCTGATGTCATAGTTGCGGTTTTCATGCTACGATTATCAAATACTAGCGTGTAAACGTCGCTTCATATCTGTTGAATAAAGTGTTGTTTAATGTTCAATGAAATCAAATGTACTTCATTTTATTCGCTTCACGCTCTTTTTTTCGTGTTTGATTTATGTATATATACTTATAATACCATCTTAATTGACATCAGAATCAGATTTCGTCAAATTTATGCCATTTATCGTTCTTCTAATGCCACTTTGCACATTCAATACTGAGGCATTCAGAACAAAAGATAGAGAATTTTACGAGACCGTTATAAATTTTTATGACCATTTGCCCAGGCGTTTTCTGCTGAAATGTAGGAGTTACTATCCCAGTAGCTTAATACAATGTTAATTAACATAATGCAGAGAAGCGTCATGCATTGCTCCTTGCTCTGTTGTTATTAGACAAATACATTGAAGTGCTTTCTCATTTTTTACAATATTCGCACAGAGTCAATGGAATCAAAGGACGGTTCAGACCCGGAATTCAGACTAGATGCCGAACAAAAGATGCATGGTAAGCAAATGTCTCCAGAGCCTCCTCTTTGTCGGCGCTTGTACAACAAACGCCATATTCGAATACGCAAAGGGTGCCAATATAAGCTGTAATAATTCACCAACCTTTTCCAAATACAGTAACCAAACTTTATACCGCATGTTGCGTGGAAAACATATTACAGAATTAGAGGGCAATCATACAGTGCTCGTATTCAACACCAGCTCGGCAATCGCTAAGGTGGTCCTGTGCGGAACGACGCGTCTCTGAACACCCACGCAAAACGTTTTCTCTCCTATTCAGAGGTGCACCATCGGCATACGTTTTATACGCTGCTGCGTTCATAAACGTTGATATGTGTGACGGGTCAATAAAAGCGCTTACGACAAGGCCAGAAGAGCAGGCATCCGCACAGTGGCATGCATAGACATCACCGAAAGATGAGAAAGACAAGTAAGAATGCAACGAGGCTTCACACGCTCCATTTAGCCAAAGTACACCCAACAGTTCTTTGCGTTCCATTGTTTGGGAAATTGTCCATTATGTAGATTTGTGGGAGAACGTAACGTATACAAGTGACTGTTCGAGCCTGCAGTTGGTACATGAACTTGTACAGTCACCATCGGGGTTAGAAACATTGCAGGCCAATAAAGAGGAAATTAACATTTGTTGTAGGACCAACATTCCATACTATTTTGCTGTTGGGTGTACGCTTGTTCGGTCTTGAATGGGTAGGACACCGCCTCGAGTGCTTGTATGAAGTCTTACCTTCGTGAATATATTTATAACGGATTCACATTTTCCTCGCATCTTTCACGTCTTTCTCGTAACCATTTTCCTGTTTTTTTTCATGATATCCGTCATGTACGCCTCCTTCTCCTCTTCCTAATTATCTTGATCCATCTATTTTAAAGTTTTCTTCGGAATGATTTTCTTCTTTTCCTCGCTATAAACTTCCCATCATTCTTAATTTTCTTCGTTCTCATTTCTTTCTCGCATCATCTACTCGACTTCCTTATCTCTCTGTCTGCTTTTGAAAGCGATAGTCTATCTTGGGATAGTTGAACACAGACATTTGGTCTGTCTGTAGGTCTGTCTACCTGTCCCACAATTCAGCCACCCGGCCAAAGTTAAAGCATTTTCTCAACGCCCAGCTATATTGAACTGGTGGCTGCGTTCATATTTGTGATCATAGTCAATTTAACAAAACTAATTTTACGCATATCTGAGGCGCATCATCAATACATACGTATTTGGTGGTGTGTTCTTTTACTATTAAAACACGCAGACACGCAATTAAATAAGGACCCCATTGTTTCTTAGGCAGCGTCGAAAATGCGACGATGAAAATGCGACATAGCACGAAAAAGCCTCCTGCCGACGATATGGTGCAGCCACTTGGTAGTGGTTCTGGGTTCTGCACAAGCTCACATTTCCCCGACGCCACTGCTAGATGGCGTCCATATTTCACGCATATCCATATATCTCACGTATATCAGACCAGAACTCGTGTAGTACGGCCGGCAAAAAACTATCGTCCTTCGACGGCATTTGCAGCGAAGAACGCAGATCCAGGGCCAATTTTTCGCATTCGCGAAATCCAATCGGTACTACATCCACAGTCACTTGCTATGCAATCAACCATTCGTATCTGTATTCCATACAACCGTGTGTGTCTCGCCCAATTTCAGATTGCGCCATGTCTGTCTACGCTCCGGAACCACCACGGTGCAGCAGCCCCGGGAGGTAGCGCGGTCGCGACGGCGAGCGGTTCTCGCCGCTGGACGGCGTTGGCGGCGCCTCCTCGTCCGCTTGAAAGCGGCACCGCTCACTTCCGGGGTCGGCTAGGAACGACACCTCGCGGAAAGCAACTAAACTTCGTTATATATAGCGATCGAGTTCTGAGCCAAGAGGAGCTGCTACAGTGACGAGCGTGGAAGCACATCTGCCGTCGTTGTACGCCAGGAAGAACGGCAAGTCCTCGCTTCTGTTTCTTCGTAGTTTGTCAATAAAACATCATTAGCCTTCGCTGCAGAATCAGAAATTCTCAAGTCTTTACTGGTATTATTGTGTCGCTGGTATGCAAGATTTTTTTCTTTCTGAGCCATCTGGCCGCTTAGCGCGTGACAATGGCTCAGTGGGCTGTGCCGAACATATGGGTTTCAGGATTGTCAATTTTGTTTAGTTATTCTGCAATAACACAATAGCACAAGCGTGGATAGAGCTACGCGATAGGTATATCGAAGGCTGTGTTCCTGGCACCTTAAGGTGAAGAAAAGCCAGAGCGCACACCTCTTATGCTCTGTAACCTTCAGTATATCATATAAGCCGTGCTGCATTACACTTTAGGTACAGTCAAGCTTTAGTGGCTTCGCGAATACATCTGACCAAAAAAATATTTGACATTCCTCTTGGCAGTGTATTACGCCATTTCAATCCGTGCCATGTTTGTATACTGTAAGTACTTACGGAAAGAAACGCGGTCCGAAATCGAAACACAACACCCACGTGACGTTAGTACTCAAGAGAATCACACCTTGTCGATGCTAATGTGATCAGGTACGCAATTATCGTAAACATTTGAGTGTATCTGCCTTACGAGCCAGTGCTTTCCTCAGAGCAAAGGAGATAGGTGGGCTCTTCTATCTCTGCTTTGGCCCCATTTGTCGTCCCCGCTCGCGCTCTTTTGCCTACGTGTAAAACACCATGCAGCTGGGATGTTATCGATTAGGACATTACACAAAACATGGCAGCCAGTGGCGTAAGGGGGGGGGGGGGATGTTTTGAATGCGGTAATTATAATAGCGCTTCAGAATATTGTTTCTACAGCCAATTTTTGTTCGCCCGTAGAAACTCTCAGCTCGTAGATGGCCTGCTTTGCAGGCCATGATGCACAGATGAAGGCGTGCTAAGGCTGGTTCCCACTCTTATCAATATCTCCTCTCGGAGGGAGCAGTGATTTTTTTTCTTTAAGCTGACGTCGAAAATGACCGCGTTGGAACAGAGAAACCAAACACCAAACAACGTATATTGAAATACAAAGAAGATGCGTACCATCGAGGAAGAAAAATTAAGAACCGAACAGAAGTTCGTAGATGGTGCACGCCCTTTAATTTTGTATTTCAGTAAGCATGTACCAACTATCCCAACAAAAAGCTTTACTACCAAGAAATGTGCTTCGTTTTGCCCTTATTTATCAAATTTGACTCAAGTATGCAGCCCAGTGCCATTATTCATGAGTGATAAGCCCATCTTCGATTCAATATGTATTCTCCACGATTAGGTTTGCGATAGATTAATGACTTCATTTACACTTCTTTTTTTTGTTTTAACCAGCCGTAATGGGCAATATGGGTATACCGTAACGCAAATGTAAAACTTGAGTTGCGTTTTCTTTTTAATGCAGCTCTTCTTAGTTACAGTCATTGTAAACTTTGTGTACCACGGGCAAATACTCAGTTTACACTCAATTGTCACGTCGATATATTATATCATTTTTGTTAATTCGGCCCGGATAAATCAACATATTAAGAGCGCAGCATAGCGAAAAGCCGCTGTCACTAAAAGTGACAAGCAACCCGTTGAGCATAAACTGAGACGAGAGTTTTGTTTTCTTTTCCTAGTATTTTCTTAAAATATACAAATATTCTAAGGCTACTTTGAGTTCCTAATTATGATTTTAGACTCATCATTACAACAGGTTAATGAAGTTCAAAAAAGTTAACTGCTGGGCGAGTTAGTGCGTTGAGATAGAAACCATCGTGAGAGCGCAACGAAACACGACACACGGAAAGAGACAGGCGAGGACAGGCGCAAACTACCAACTGGCTTTATTCACGGAAGAACCACACTTCTATACATCCACACCCTGCGCCTCTCTTCGTCTGTCTCTTTCTGTGTGTCATGTTCTGTTGCACTCTCACCATGGTTCCCGGGGTTAATGAAGATTTAAGGTACCCAAAAAGCCTTGTTGTACTATCTAGATGCGAAAGAAATCGGGGTAACCTGAATTCGCCTTAACAACCAGGAAGTAGCAAAGCAAAAAAAAAAAAAAATACGTGACATCTTTTGTCGAAACTCCCGCTGAAAAACTTGCAAGTTGTCAGTTGTGTGTACGTGACAAAAGACCTGCCTCTCGCGATCTTAAAGACATTCCGCTGCGGTGCCCAAATTTACGCCTCAATTCACTTTATTATACGAAAACAGCCCCCGCCCTACGGCAAGGGGCGCCGAAAACGAAACGAAGCGACAATAAAGAGGGCTGTTTGTACGTGCCCGGCAACTCGCCTACGCCGCCGAGTCGTTCTTCTACAGCCGCTGTCGAGCATCCTTCAGAGCTAAGGCGGAGCCACGGGCGAGAGCGCGCGACAGAGGTAAACTTCTCGACAAAGATGTCGTCGTACTTAATCAACGCTATGCCCCAACAAGAACACCAAACGGAGGTTCCCCGAAACAAAACAACAAAGCATCGCGTTCTCCTCTGCCGACAGGAGAAAGTACAGCGGTCCGGAATTAAGAGAAAGCAGCGGCGGCGCGATGCCGTCGAAACTCGAGCGCACGGCCTCGAGATCAAAGGGGACTGTCAGGCCTTTTTCTCCCGCACTGCAACCACCGTCGAGTTGTTGTTCGTCGCGAGGAAAAAAAAAAAAAGCTAAGCGCACCTGAGGAGGTGTGGCGCTGCTAGCATAGCCAGCCACTTGCCGACTCGTTGCTAATTGCATTGCTCGCTGCCGCCCTCTGTCGCAACTCGAATAAACTAACTCGCCGACGTTCCTTCTCGGTTATCGTTCGGTTCGCATGTATAATGATAGCGCGGGGGAAGAGGAGGAGAGGCGGGGGAGAAGATGATCGGACGCGAGTCGGAGAGTCACACCGTGCTCGACGCATTAAACGCGGAGCGGCAAGCGAAACGGTACGGGGCGAGGAAAATCCAATTGGCCGAGACGAGTCGTCGTTGTAATTGTGAGACGGGGCGATGATCCCGATTCGGACTGACGTGTCGGCGGCTCTCTTTTGAGTCGAGCTCGCCGATGGGATTAGCGCGAGACCGGTCTCTGCTGCTTCGACTCCGGTTACGAATGAGAGAGGGCAGCAATTAGCCCGGCTTAAGGGAGTCGAAGAACTCACTCCTTCTACAATTGACACACTCTCCCCACTCGACCTCCTCCGATTGCCCGTGGGAAACTTTTCTCTCTCCCTTCCTCGGCAGCGGGCAATCGAATTATTGGCCTCCCAAATGAAGTCGGCGCGCGCGCGGAAAGCGACTGCGACTGGCAGTGCTCCAGAACCGCCCGCCGAAGTACACGTGGAGGGGTGAAAGTCGTATAGTACAGCGTCGTCGTTCACATTGAGACGCCGCGCGACGCTGTTGAGTTCTCTCTCTCTTTCTTTCTCTCCCCTCCCGTGGGTAGCTCGTTGAAGTGCTGATACGGAGAGACAAGACGCGTGGCGGCAGCATACTCGGCTCGAGCTGACGTTTGACGAGATCGGCTTTAATCCCTATCAGAGATGGGAATATTACTCCAAAGAGCAATTAAATTAGGCACTATTTACTTTCCAAAGATTTCGCGATGTGTAAATAAATTACAGCTGACCGAAGGTAATAATAATACAATACTGTTACTCTTCAAAATTACAATGAAATCACTTTAAAGTTACAAAGGAAAAGTTATTCATCTGTGCACTACCTCGCGTACAATTAATGTACCACCCACATGAGTTGAACTATTGCACACATTTGTCAGTTCAACATGTTTGAGGCTTGTTGATCTTATTAACTTGTCCTTGTTGTATATACTTTTTATTGGTCAATGTTTGACTCCCTAACGGAAGAGGACGAACGATATTTAAGAGAAAAGTAATTGGAAAAGCAATGAGTGATTTTCTCAAAATTGCTCGCCTAAAATAATTCATCGCGTCACAGAAATGGAAGGCCACAAAATTAAGTCATTACATTACTCATTAAAGCAAAAAGAAATACCAATTGCCATAATTTTATTACTGTCAAGACTGATCCATATAGACAAATTTGCTACTTTCGCGATAATCCCACTGCGATTTATTTCACGTCTCCTAAAACGAACAAACGAGCAAAACGGAGGGGAAAAAGAAGCATGTGCCTACACACGAGAGTTCTGTATCGCGCAACAACATATGCGTTATTGTGTCAGGTACGTGCAATCACCTGACTTGATTTGTGCAAATACTGATCTAATTTTTTTAAGTATATCTTGAAATTAATGGTGCCTATTTCGCAAAACCAACAATGGGACGAAACCGCAATGCTTTCAGAAACAGGACCACGATGCGACGTTCCAGCCATTCTCTGAGCCCCCACGAGAGGTCCTTACCTTGAAACATTCGTAACACCTGCACTGCAGGGCCCTGCTCTTTGGTATACTACAACTTTCACATCCTTCGCCCCAGTGACAAGCTTTCTGACGAGTTTCACCAAACAGCACTTAAAATGCTCATTACTACACAACAGGTTATCGTCGTACCTCCAAGCTTCGAAGTGCTCTTTCAAGTAATATTTTACTTTCTTCTTCTTTCTATCACGATCATTAACCACGTTTTGAATTGTCTCGGAGGCGAGAAGCAGGTGAAATTACACACGAATGAAGCATACACGTAGAGGTAAAAGAACAGCTTCGACGAAGGGAGACGTCACGACGGGTAAATTCAAAAGAACCGCCAAAAAAACGACTGCAGCGCGTGCTTCTAGGGCACACACGAATAGAAACAGTGTCAAACGATCCAGGAAAGGCAAACAACTAATTACTACGCTTAATCAGCTCTCCCAAGAAGACGGCAGCAAGACCCGTTCTATGCCCTTCCCAACTCCCTTCCAAACATCGCAAACATCGCGCGCAAAATAATCCTATAGTCCGGCTTCTCCTGCATCAACTCTCCGCAACCCTGCGAAGCGGAGGTGCAGGAACTGGTACGGTTGCGCGAAAATGCGTGCGCCAAGGAAGACGCACGGAGCAGCAGGACACAACCGGGGAGCTGGCGATAAACACGATCACCGCGACAATGCGTCGAGCGCCTAGCAGGAGCAACAACGGCGGAAAAGCAAAGAAGAGAAGGTACAAGAAGGGAGGAGGGTGTATATGTGTGTGTGTGTGTATCGCCTCCAAAAACGACTCCTTTTGTCACCCTCGCCACCACCCGGCAGCTGAAAGTGACACCCGGAGATTTTAATGAAGCCGCCCGGCCAGAGAACACCGACAGACACAAAGGGAGGATAGATCCTCTTAATTTTTCCACCCATTGTTTTCTACCTCGTCGATGATTCGATACACGCACGCACGCACAACAGCTATAATAGCTGCCGCTCGCGAGGGCACACCGTGGCCGAAGCGCGCGCTTCGCGTTTCGTGCGTCGTCCCGCAAAACAAAGGGACTTTTTTCTTTACGGCGGGACACTCGTGCATTTCCTTTTGTGACGCGCCACAACTCCCACTCCATCCCCTACACACTGTGTACGTACACCGCCGCTGCCACTTCATACACACACGGCCTCTCGTTTCCCGTCCACTCTCTTCTTTTTTTCCGTCACCCATCCAATCTCTGGAACGCCACGCGTCCGTGAACACAAGCAGCGGAGGAAGAGACGGCAAGTGCATTCTCACTTCGCCCTTCTTTGTCTCAATAATTGGGAATTAAAAATACCCCCCGCTCCCGATCGGAGCTGACGATATTCACACACTTCTTGCTTTTGTCGTCTGTCACTGCTCGCCCGTGGCGCTGCGAGCGCTGTCGACATTGCCAGAGGCACGTTTGTACATGTATTACGTGGTGTAACGCTGTACAACGGTATCAAATTTCCTTCTTTAGTTGCAAACGCCCGTACACACGCACGCCCGAGAGACGGAGAAAAGGAGTGCGACGAAGGAGATTGTACGTGTTTACCGCTCACGCGTCGAAGAGGCGCCGCCATTATGATTAGCGCTATTATTCGTCCTCTCGCCGCCAGAGCGGAGCTTTTTCCTTGATTCTTTTTTTTTAACCCCTGCCACAGCCTCTACCGAGCATTCCTTGCTAAAGCGGCGGCGGGAGGATTCATTGTCGATGAGAAGACGAAGACACCGCATCACAAGTGGAGGCGATGGTATATCACGGCAAAAATATAAATAATCGACCCACGCCATCCTGCCACCGTTTCTCTTTCCTATATGGCGCGCATGCTGTGGCAGACTGCGTCACGCGCTTTCGTCGCCAGCAGAAATAATTAACTAACAGCGTAATTAGTTTTGGCGACCGGCTGCCGCGAGCGTTTGTGCCGGATGCCTCTCTTCCCTGAACGAACGAGCAAGCAGAGCGGGGAGATGCGGCGCTAAGACAAAGAAAAAAACAAAAATACTTACCGCGTGCCACTTTTGCGAGCGCCGTCGTTGCTTTAAGCGTCCGCAGCGTTCGAGTGGCATTAGGTTGCAGTATATATCTGCTCCACTCCGGGAGAGAGTTGACGTCGGTTATGAGAGAATGAGTTTATTTTTTTTTAAAAGAGAAAACAACTCTTCAACCTGCCTTGCGAGTGAGTGGCGCATCGCGCACTGACAAGGACGAAAGAAACAACAAAGGCAGCAGCTCAGCTTGTTAAACGTAGACTTTGTTGGCGCGCCTTCGGATTCACTGGCTACAGAAAAGGCCGGTATAGAAAGCGTCGTTCTTCACTATATCATCGCTATACAGCACGCGCGAAGCCCAGGCAAGCAGGGGGAGGGGCTCTGCGACGCTTGTCGGAAGCCTTTAATGAGCTGATACGCCGTCTTTTCGAGACGGGCGCGCGTCTAGCGCAGGTGAAACATTTTGTCTCCGCGCGCGCTCCGCCTCTACTCCGGTTAGAGGAGAAAAGTGTGGATGCACGTGCATACATCCACATGCGTTCACAAACACACGCGTTCCTTTCTATCGTTACGTGCGCTCGGCGCAAAAGGGCGTCGTGACGACGTCTCCCGTCAAAGCATGCCTCCTACGTTGGACAGGTATACCGCGGCTGGTGTGGCGAGCTTGTAGCCGGACGGCTTCACGTCGCCAAAGCTGTATACCGCCGCCTTGCTGGTGTGCGCGAGAAGATGGGCAAACAAGAACCAGTAAATGATTCTATGGGTGTGTGCATGCATCTGACAGCGATGTCGACGCATCCTAACGTACGAGCTAGGCGGGACTATAGCGAGCGTATAGGAATAAACAACGGCAGTGTTGCCAGGCGCCTCTCGCGTTGTTTGTCTAATTGCCTGCAACGCTCGTGCGCTAGTTGAAAACGTTCGCGCGAGTGTGTCGTCACTGCAACTGCCGTTTCGGAGATGACAGCCTACCATCCCCCGTCTTCGTCGTCTTTTTTTTTTTTTTTTCACCACGTCGTGAAGTGTGCACGGCGCGCGCCAAACGATTAATCATGTATATACGCAGCTCCACTCCTTGGCAAAAAAGCGGGCAAGTCAGTTGATTGATTGATATGTGAGGTTTGACGTCCCCAAACCACCATATGGTTATGAGAGACACCGTTATAGTGGAGGGCACCGGAAATTTCGACCATCTACAAGTCAGTTGAAGTAACATTTTTTATTTAACAAGCTCAACATACGTGACACCTTTCGTGGCCAAGCAAGCTGATTAGTCTTTCGCATTATTGACTGATTGATAATTTGATTGGTTGATTGATTGATTCACTGATTGTAATACCCAAGACCAACACACAGGCTACGCTAAACACCTTGCACATCGTTACGGGATTCTGAATTACCTTCACACATCTGGTGTTGTTTAACGTGCACCTATATGTGAGCACACACGTGTTCTTTTTGGTTTTCGATTTTTTTTTAAATCCGCCCCATAAAAATGTGGCAGTAGTCGCAGGGAATCGAAGGCATGAAAGCCATTCAGCATACACGTATTGCCCGGCGCAGTTAGTCACACCTGAAGCGATGAGCCCTTAAAAGGTCTCCAAGCGCGAAATTTAAATGTGGCGTAGTAGCACTTGTGCACGAGCCCGCAGTAAACACTTAGCCGCAAGATTTATTTGAAACGGTGCCGTATAGTCGCGGAGTTATACGCGCTAATAATGTGTGCTCAACTTGATATGAACGACGCCCCACTACGGTGGTCTTGTGGTTAAGGTACTCGGCTGCTGACCCGCAGGTCGCGGGTTTGAATCCCGGCTGCGGCGGCTGCGTTTCCAATGGAGGCGGAAATGTCGTAAGCCCGTGTGCTCTGATTCGGGTGCACGTTAGAGAACCCCCAGGTGGTCGAAACTTCCGGAGCCCTCCACTACGGCGTCTCTCATAATCATATATGGTGGTTTTGGGACGTTAAACCCCCCATATTTATCTATCTTTGATTTGAACGAGAACGCACGTAAATTTTCGATCCTGAAAATACAGAAGTAAATGACATTTTCCTTGTGTTTTGCGCTTGAAGGCAAAATACCGTTTTCACGAACCAAAGGCTAAAAAAAAAAATAACTTTTATCGCATTTTTGATATATGTGACATCCACTGCACAGATAGGTATGTACACTGATGCCAGATATAACCATAGTATTTGCAGTTACAAACGCCGTGAAACACTGAACACAGTTGATTCACGTCACGGAGTTCACATCACGTGAAATTCATTGATTTCATTTTTAAAGAAGAAACAATTAGCGTTGTATCTTCAATTACCTTCAGAAAAAAAAAAAAACTTTCTCCTCAATAAAGGTTTTACTCACTTCGTCAGCTTCTATACTTGACCACGTGCTCCCTAATGCGTGTATGCACTCCACAAGGAATTCCACATGAGTCACTCGTTTATGCAGTCTTCATTGTATGAGTATTAATGAACGTTCGAAATTTCACTTTCTAACCCCACGATATGATTATGAGAGACGTCATAATGTAAATAGAAAATTTGCACCAACTGGTGTTCTTTGACGTGCACCTAAATCTAAGTACACAGACTAGACATTTCACCTCCATCAAAAGGCGGTCGCTTCTGCCGGGATTCCATCCCACGACCTTTGCTTCAGTCACCATGAATCGTAGATATCTTTTTTTATTATTATTTGATCGCCAAGCTCTTAGCCACTCGCTGGTCGAGATTTTTCGACGCGTCGTTCTATCGCGAAAAAATGCGGGCTGGTCCAGAAAAGAACACGAAGGAGCAAGTATAGTGATGGAAAACTGTAGGCAAATAGACTATCAATATTCGATAGCATCGATCTATTTCTTTAACTATCGATACTGTATTCAAACTATCGGTACTACTGTGAGAGCCCTTGTTCTACCATCGATAAGCTATCGACTGTGTTATTGACAGTGAGATCGATAGTATCGTCGGCACGCAGTACTGCCAGTACTATTATGTACTTTTCCAACCACAGGTCACGGGATCGAATCCCGGCTGCATTTCCGATGGAGGTGGAAAGGCTGTAGGACCGTGTGCTCAGATTTTGGATGCACGCTAAAGAATCCCGGGTGGTCGAAATTTCCGGAGCCCTCCACTACGGCGTCTCTCATAATCATATGGTGGTTTTGGGACGTTAAACCCTACATATCAATATCAAATCAGCTTTTTCAAGATACATCACATGGTTTTATCAGGTAACTCGAAGCTATCATGCCCTTAATCTCGTCTCGTTCCGTCAACGTTTAAACAGTTTTAAATATTCATTTTTTTCTTCCGCGGTCGAACTTTGTAATGGCCTTGATGGCGCACTTCACCAGTTACCTTCCGCACAATTTGCGGAAGAAATTCGTCGACGCGTACCTCACGAATTCTAAATGTGCCGTGTTTTTTGAACAATTCTTGCTTCTTTTTTCTGCCATTTAAAACGTGTCATTTTGTACAATGTTGATTTATTGTTTGCGCATTTGCATAACTTGCTTTTAAATCACACCGTTTAGCGTTCATTCGTATGCTAATTTGTTTTATGTTATGCCGGATTATCAAGCAACTTCTGCACCTACCCCCACACTTTCTCGAAGTGAGACGGCAGTATACGTAAATAAATAAAATATAAATTATCACGTGACGATGACATTATCACGTATAGCCTAACTATTGACGTAATGACGCCATCGCTAACGTATTCAGCTGATAACCTCACAAGACAATTAAGTCTTCGCGGACCTTCTGTCAAACTCAGGCGACTTTCTCGCCTGAGTTTTGGTGCAAACGGATGTCAACGCGTTATTTTCGCTTCATGGGTCACATAGCCGACGCTTTCGTACTTACAAGGAATATACACCCCTCAGCAATTGTTGAAGTGGTTTTCCGCCGCTTCGCTGCACATACACTGTTGAAGGACCGGGATGACGAGTCAACTTTTTGTAAACGAAGTGACTTTATCTGAGTAAGCTATCAAACTAATATGAAAGGGGCGTGCAGAAGATTTGTAATTCTTCAACAAACTTCACTTCGCGCGACATCTAAAAAAAATAAATTGACGCATAGAATCTTTCCATTTTCGGGATCATTGTATACTTATTGCGGTCATACCCGCATATATCGCACTTGCAAAAAACTGAAATAAATTCGATACGTCGCATGACTAGATATAATTTTTTTTCAATGAAACTAAAGTATTTCTGGTGCGCACATCAGCTTCACACCATTGCTTCACAATAATGGAAGAAACAGGCTCCACTGTAATAATCGGCCCTTTTTTTTTTCTCATCTTCTTCCGCAGTTTGTAGTTAGGGGCGTGGGTTATATGCACGGAGCAGGTTCATAGGAGATAGCACACGATTGCAAGCGACAGTTTTTATAGTGCCCGAGAGAAGACACTGCAACAGAAGGCGACGAAAGCTCTGTTGAAGTTCCTACGCGACACCGACTTGAACAAGCGACTGTAACAGCAATGTCACACACCGCGAAAGACAAGACTGGACTATGACTGAGTGTGCGCGCATGTGCTGCCAAATGTGCTGTTTCTATCTTCCCTCTCTGCTCTCTCTCATCTCCCCCATCCCTCCCCCATGCGCAGGGTAGCAAACCGGCTGCCTATAGGCTGGTTAACCTCCTTGCCTTTCTTTTCTCTCTATTTTCCTTCCTATAGTTTCTGCTTGCGGCTACCTTCTATTCACACGGCTGCCTTTCCCTAATGCATGCTGGAATAAACCCGTTTGTGAGACAAAAAAAAAAAAAAAAAGCAAACCTCTTCCGAGGGAAAGTCGATTTCTTGTAGCATTTCAACCTGCCTAATGTTCGATATACCAGTGTTCCTGCTATTCTGTTCGATATAGCCGCATATTTTGCCATTCATTAGATAAATCATTGTTCTCTTCAAAAACACTTCGGTATAAAGGATACTTCGATTTATGCGAGTTTGAAATAGACGGATTTGAATGTAAATCGAAATGACAAATAAAAAGAGGGCGCGATAAATAAATACACACCGGCGTGTCCACATAAAAAAAAATTACGAAACGTTCTTAGAACTTTTTTTCAGAACGTGGAAGCAAACGCGTCTAAAAACCTTCCGATGTTCTGCTGTTGCGGCCTCTATAACTTCACGAATTCCGCATTCCTAGAAGACCAGCGTCACATCGGGGCCTAATGTTGCTCCCGTCGTGCCGCTGGTGCACCTTCATCCATAGCCACTTCCTCCCGACGTCGGTTACGATAAGAAGCATTGCCGGCTGTTTCTAGCCTCTTCCACCGTGGCGTATACCTTCTTGGTATTCCCCTGGCCACGAGATAATAGCGCTTCAATACTTCTTTGTACTCGTGCGAACACCGCAAAGACGCAGTAACGAGCGCTCGTGTGATAATTCCTGTACTTCAAAAACTTTGAAGCATACAGATTTAAAACTCTCGCCATAATAGATACAATAAAGCTAGATTTCACAATAAAGCAAACCCAAATAAGCGCGTCATGATACCTAAGATGTCAATGAAGCCACTTCGGTCCTGTCACTTTCTTCTTCTCCCGTCCAGGTCACGCATATCGACATAATCGTGCAGCCTCACTGACCGTATGCCTTCGACGGCAAACTGTCATAGTTAATATGCGAGGCGACCCCCCCCCCCCCCCCCCCCCGGTGGCTGACAACCAAGGGTCAAACGCTGAAAAAAAAAGACAAAAAAAAGTCGTGCGCAGAAGACTGTGTCGTCTGAACATGCACATATCGGAAGTCCGCAAACATAACGACGAAAGTCAACAAAAGGAGATAAATTCAGACTAACGCAAAACTTTGAAAAGAACGGTGCGGCCGTTAAGATCAGGAACAGCCGACGGACGGTGCGCAGCAGCCGGGTCAGGCGAGCGTTCCCGCCTTTTTTTTTAAGTTTTTTTCGCTCTTTTTTTTTTCGATTAGCCTTTGACTGTGCATACGTATCGGGCCGACCCGCGATGGAATCCGCCTAAGCAGCACCGCTGCCGTATGCGTGAACTTTTTTTCCCCTTTCACTCTCTCTCTCTAGTTCTGTTGGTTCGTGAGTGGGCCCACCGAGGAGGAGGGAGAGCACAGAGTCCTCCTCCACACCGCGTTCCGTCTAATTAAAGATGGAGGAATCCTTGCGGCATCCCGTCCCGGGAGCGCCGCGTCTTCGCCAACACAGCCTCCTTCCCCTCGCGCCGCTCAGTCAAATTAATCAATCAACGATTTAATGGCCCTGACAGAGATAAACGAGCGGCCCAAACTTGGCAAGAGACGGCCGGCAAAAACTCTCGGCGAAGCTGCGCATTATGCCCCCTCAGAACGGACGAGGAGGAGACCCTTTTTGATTAACGACTTTCTAATTAGTGCCTTACCCACGGCTTCAATGAAAGAGTAATTTCGGAGCAGTCCCAAAAAACGTCTTCACGATGCTGCTGATGCCGCGCGTTTGGCGCCCGCGTCGACAAGAGCGCCCTCTGTCCGTCCATGCGCACTCCCACGCATCCTGTGCACTGCTGGGGGGCGGGCGCCAAGTGTGGCGCGATTTGTAACTGGTCTCTCTGGCGCCGCTCTTCGACTGCGGTCACTGCGGCGACGTATACGTGCATGAGCAGGGGCGTCAGAATTTTGTTGGTGTGGATGTTGGAGGACAAGGGGGGGGGGGGGGGGGATTTTACGGGCCGCATAAAACTCTAATGAGCGGTCGCAGGCGTTTCGCTGGATACGTACTGATATACAATGTGTGAATGAACCTTTTGCAACCTTCCAAATTTTGACCACAACGATTGATTAATTTTGTGCACTTCCTTCGATGTATCTATTTGGTCCGACTTGACATCCTCCATCCTCCCGCACACCTATTGTGAGGGGCAGGGGCGTAGCCAGAATTTTTCTTAGAAAAAAAAAAGATCTTCGAGAAAGAATTGAAGGTCAACGACGAGGGTCGTGGCATATTGTTCTTCGACGCGCTTTTTTGTCTACGGACGCGATGCAGAAGAACCTAGCCATATACAGATCCGCTGCAATATTGTCGGGTAGCGGCGACAATAAAAGGGCGCTGAAGTGGTTGCTTGGGCGATTTAGTACAACATAATTCACATAAGAACAGTGCCAAAAACGGAGAACAAGAAATAAAAGGACGACGTGCACGACAAAGGGTGAGAAAGCAAGAAGTCGATTTCGTTGTGCCGAACTACGGAAGAAGTGAGTTGTCCGGATGTTGCCGAATGACTGTTTGACGTTCTCAGGCGATATTTCTCAAAAATTCAAATAAAATGTTTCTCTCCCCGCACTCGATTCTGAGCATCACTGAGAAAAACCAGCGTGCAAACAATTCCGGACACGTCACGTATTCCCGATGAAACGCGCTATTCAGACAAGTCTGGACGTCTTTACAAGCGAAGTGCTAATTAAGGTCTTCAAACAGTCGCGGAGATACATGGGGTATACTTACGTGCTGAAATCGCGATGTTGTCGCGGGGTCGCGACGTGGACGAAGGCAGCAGACGCGATGTTCAGATGGAACTGTTCATTCGGCCGAACTTGTGGCCAGGAAACTGAATGTCAGATTACAGCAACACACGGTCACTGATAGCAGCGAACAGAGCGTCGGACGGCGATCAACTGACTAGCGGTGAAACGCGTCGGCATTTATACTCGCGCTGTCGAATATTCTAGCGTTATCGCTAGCGGCCGCGTAGGTTACAGAATAATCTACGCGACGTGGGCGTTATCTTAACAAAACGATCTGCTACAGCCTCTGCTAAGCTTCTCGAACACTGTAGGTGCGGTCTGCGCTGAACATAGTGAAACGGGGCGATAACAAACTTGAGGAAGGAATGCGGCAATATGATTGTGTCACATGCCACAATTGTGGACTACGGGACTTTTGAACACCCGGGGATCTTCAACGTACACCTAAATCCACGTACAGGGACCTCTGGCATTTCGTATCCATTGAAACACGACCGCCGCGGCTGGGATGGATTCCAGGGACTTCGGGTCAGCAGCCGAGCACCGTAACCCGCTCCACCTCCGCGGTGGCAGCTTAAAAGAACACCACAAGTGTTCTCCGAGCATACTGCGGCCTACTTTGACATCTGTGCCATCAAAACCACATATCAAAAGTGACTTTATGCGTTAACTCACGGAGTCAATAAAACAGTGCATTGATTTTTGATAATTAGTCACTTCAATACCACTTCAGCTGCGTCAAGATACTTCTGCCTGACCTACACTTCGTGTACGATGCTGACAGAACCTGACTCCCATGGCACTTTCGTATAAAAAATAAGAATAACAACAAATGGTATTGTCTAAAATTATGTCTAGCACAAAAAAATACCCCCAGCCATCGGGTGTTAGCTGCAAATCAAGCCGGTCTCGATAACACCCGCCGGCAATCAGGCTGCCAGCCACACACCAGAAACGGCTAACACTGAAGTCTTCGCCGTTTCCGTAAGGTCGCTCTTCCAGCTTTCGCAGCGATTGTGTTGCGCGTTCCGCGCAGGCCTGGCGGTTTCTTTCGAACTGTCGCTGTATCATCGTCTCATGTCTGCCAATGGCAACACGCAGGTCCCAAGTTTGATAAGCATAAGCCGAACAGGCTGCACGCTCGGAGCACTTCCTCGCGAACACCAGCGTCGTCGAAGCGCCAATTAGCCTGTCCGAGCCAACGAAACGCCAGCGCCCGGTGCAGACACAAAGCGTTCGAAGCAGCCATAACGGTGGAAAGAAGACTACAGAACAGAACACAGGTATCCACATAACAAACCAGATACTCCGAAGAAACGAACAAGAAACTCGAAATAAGCACAAGATGAACACAGGCGAATCACAGCTCGTACAGCTTTAACGTGGTGTGCAACTGGCAAACGTTCTTTTAAATGCGAATGCATTTCTTAGTCGGGTTATGTCAGGCATCTGGCGTTGTGCGCGCACTGGCAGGTGTTATTTCTCAGCTCTCATTCCCTCTCCCATAGTAGCACCTGCGGGCGCACGCACTTATCCTCGCCCCTAGTCACCGGAGCATGTGGTGCCAGAGTGTAGGAGAGGGTAGGTGCAGTGCTTCGCCGCTCCTTCTCTCACCATTCACTCTCTCTTCTCCCTGTGCCCCACTTTCCCGTCGGCTAGCGTCTCACTCTCGATCGTTCGCTGGCTGGGCGCATCTCAAGAACATCCGGAAATGTGTGCTCGAGACTTCGCTGTGAAACGCAAACGCCTAGGGAGCCTACGTGACCAAAAAAGTGGTTATGTAGGCTCCATACAAACGCAGAGCCGAAAACGCTGGCGCCCCACTCTTTCGTCCGCTCGCTCTTCACTTTCGACCGTTCACTGGCTGGGTGCCTCTCAAGGCGATGGCAGAAGTCGGTGAAGGCGAATGTCTGACGGCAACGGTACCCTCTCTCAGCGCAAGAAATGCATTCGCATTTCCTCACAATTCCCTTCGGGGAGGTGGAGGCATTTTTTCCTCACTTGTGTGTTTTAGTCTCTCCTAAACTTTTGCTAGGTCTTGCACATTAAATTATAAATATTCGAGCACTTCGAATATTCCAAATAATACTACGGTGTTCGAATTTACTTGGACATAATTAAAATTATTTGAAATGAACGAATAAACGCATGACCGCATGTATAACCAACCCGCAAAGGTGGTTTCACTGCTGCGCGGGATTGCTGACAAACCAACTAGGCATCTACGAAAAATCTACACTGATGCGAAGCTACGATTCAAGGTAAGATGTACGCGTTATCTTCCCCTCAATCATCTTTCGGTTGTAAATGCCCACTAAGTGCACTTTCATCATCAGCCGGACTAAGCCCACTGCAGGACAAAGAAAGGCCTCTCTCATGTTCAGCCCATCAATTCGGTCCTGTGCTTGCTGCTGCCACTTTATACCTGCAAGCTTTCTAATCTCATCTGTCTATGTAACTTTCTGTCTCCTACGAGAGGCAGTGGCAGACCGTGTTGCTCAGCACATTACCTAAGGGCGAGCTCATGGCTGTGCAGCAGGACGAAGATGCCGCCAGATCCCAAGGGCTCTTCACTGCCACCTAAGCCCACTAACCGGCCGGCTACCAAACAAAAGTTAAATGCAGAGCACTTAAGGGACCAGGCCGTCATATCGTGTAGTCTGCGCTTAGCGAAACGTCTTCGAGATCACATTTTAGCAGAGCCATCTGTTGCATACTGAGTGCAAGCTTGTGCCAAGCAGAGTTCTTTCTCTTGTTCTTCCAGCGCCTTGATGTTGATATAAAGTGTGGACGTTACTGCTATGCAAATTGAGAAAAACGCAGAATGAAACTGGAAAACAGAAAATAACCGAAAAAAAGCAAAACAAAGAAGGCTGGCCAGCTCCACGCTTCTTTCAGGCTTAGCACCACTAGAGCAAGGCTGCATTATTTTTATCTCTCTTCAAAACCTCATTATGCAGGCTTAGATGAGCTAAGCATATGACCCTTAAGCTTTGAATATAATAGTTGAATGCAATAGGGATATCTTGTCCCTAGTGCCTATTTCACACACTTAGTGCATGAAATCTTTCCGAACTTTCTATGCACCTGCTATGTTGCTTTAAGGGAATGTATGCAATAGCGCGTATGCCTTTTGTAGTGGGTATTAGGACGATCGAGACCAGGGACTGCTTCAAACGAATAGGGTTTATCAGAAGAAGCGAAGTAGCACGCGCTCGCTCCAGGCAGCAGTCTTTTTCTTCTTCCTGCGTTTGATGATGATATTTTATAGTGGGTGACCGGCTTTAAACCACGAACCTATTATGATAATCCCATGACCTGACGCCCGTTGAAAATGGGTGCTTGTACCAGGCATTATTACTGCAACATTTTATGTTGCACTGTGCAGCATGTATACAGGACTCGTGTCTCTGTAAAGCATGAAAGGTACTTTCACTGATGTTCCAAGCAGAGGATGTTCTTTTCACTGTATTCACAAACAGATGCATGGGCGTGTGGTAGAACATTCACTTGCCACACAAACGACCCGGGTTTGATCCCCAATCGGACCCCAACAACCCTGATTCGGTCCCCATTCTGCTCCAAGGTTTTTTTATCATTCCTTTTATTTGCATCATTCTCGATTTTTCAATCACAATGTACAATGGCAGAATTTCTGGAAAATTAGCTGTGCCCCATGTTATGGGAGTGATGAAAGAGAGCATAGGGAGGGCACATACCTGTTCATGATGGTAATTTTTGTACACAGCCCACAGAGTTTCTGTAAAGCTCAAGATGCTCTTGTTAAAAGTGAAATTTGCAGATGCCTTTTCAGTTGTAAAAACATTGTGTAAGTTGGGTGAGCCCTGACAAAAATTTTCACTTTTCTCTATATGCGATACATACTATTTGAACCACTGAATGAGAAATTATTCAAAAGATCACCTTCGGCTTAAAACCCACTTCAAACAAAAACTGTTAAAAATTATTCTAGGCATTCTGAACATCGCCAGAATTCGCTCTCAAACTCAACTCATTGCATGAAATAATGTTGAGCAGGATCTTACATCTGGGCAACTTTCAAGTTTGTGTGTCACCAACACAGTGACACCTGGCAATTTTCAAGGCAACATTATTCCGAATCGCGTGCTAGAAAACACACAAGTAGTAACAAAAATGAGCACTGTTTTACAGCCCGTAGCACATTGCAACGATGGTTGTGATTCACACCCCTGCTCCGTGCTGTGCAGCTTCTATTATCTAGTTTGGCAGTTTAGAGTTGCACCACTTGTGCAGCTGCAAAAATTTCCCACTGAGAGATTAAAGCAATACAGATGTCGAAGCAAACATGTGTATTAGTGACACACAACGGCGAACAAGAAAAAGAGAAAAAGTGTTTACTGCACAATTATGCACGACAACCGGCTTGGCAACTGCAAGACAGCAGGCGCCCACTCTTACCTTATTTTACAATTTACATTGCTGCTGCTACAAAAAATATTAGCTTCATCTTCAGAATTTACACAGCAAACCATGACACCCAGAGGGGATATATCGCAGAATTCTATTGGGAATCTTTCTTGCATGATGCTTTGCCGCAGAGCATGATATCACGGAAAGGATTACATTGCCAACTGATACACAGGCTGCGATGTTATTTTTCCCGTGGCAGTACACGGCACGATAGTGTCTCGAAATTTGGAATCTTGGCTATCCCCTATTCGTTCGTTGTGCTATCTTCTTGGAGCAGCCGTCCCTTGGAGACTGCTTTCCATTTCCTTCAGTTCTTCGAGATCGCCCTTGATAATTTTCACCAACTCAAAGATGCCCTTCTGCTGATTGTGCAGGTGCTGAAACAGATATGCACATACTGAAATCATTGTCTTTGCACGGCATCAATCATTCACTGTGGACACTGCTGATTTAGACCTACGATACACAATAGATAGCCACAGCTTTGAAACGCTGTGCCATAGTCTCTCTGTTCTTAGTAGTTCATTCAGAGCAGCAGTATAGCTTTCTTATTCTGTACCGTATTGTAATTCGTACATTTTGTAAATCAGTAGTCCCCACTCTAACACACCTGAGTTCATTCTCTGCTTTATTTTCAATTTCCTCGATTTGACGCATACCTTTTTGCATCTACTATGCTTCTGGTCTCTTTTGTCACTTTTTCTGTGAGAAAACGTAGTGTTTGGAAACCTTTGTAGCTCTACCGAGGTTTCTCTCTGTCTATTTTTTTTTTTTAACCAAGAATAAGGACAAGTTGCTCGTTCAACAAGCTTCCCAGCATTACAATGGCCCATTATACATGTTCACTGCTGAATTCCAGTCAAGAATTCAGAACTCCAAGAATTCCTAACAGCCTCAGCCAGCCTGGTTCAACACAGGAATCTGTCTTTTTGTGTGAAGTGAAATACAGCCAATATAGGTATTGGTACAAGCACTAGGCCAAGATGGTAACATTTTTAACCCCTCAATGATTTTTTAAAAATTTTTCTGCCTAAAATGTTTAATTTTCACTCTTAATTGCAAATATCTTGCTTCTAAAAAACATCTTTATAAATGAAAAAATATATGCATATATCAAGTCAAATTAGCACAACGAAGTTTACAGTCACATGCCTACTAGTGCTCTTCAATATTCGCAGAATGTGATCGTCCAAAATAACTGGAAAATACGCTGTCATCAAAGCAAGCTTTGGTATTTAGATAATCAGTGCCTGAAGAGCTGTACGATGACAAAAGGCGCCTTTTCTACGACAACGTACAAGCAACGCACTCGTCTTCGCTGGACAATATTTTCTGAACACAAGACGCGAATAGATATGTGAAATGGTGGTTAGAATAAATTGCCAAGCAAATGCTCTCATCTGTGAAGAAACACATGTACTAACTTGAAAGCAGGCGAGTCACTTCAAAACACTCATAGGAAGATATCATCTCAAGCTTCATATGTTCCGTGCACAGTTTGGTAAGAATTAGCTGTGCTAGTTCAAAACGGTTAATAAGGGGTGAGCCATTAAATTTTGCCTATGAGCTTTACTCATTTACAATTTTTTAGCAAACACTGCCAATGACGAGCACCACTTAGCCACAAGTTTTGGATCTCATTCTTAAGAGCAGATAATAAGCTGGGCTGGTACACTCCATAAATAATGTTCTGGTTAATTTCCTTTTCATTTTACTTTTATTTAGGTCTATGGGTCGTAAACCTGTTTCCTATACGACACAACGCTGCCTTGAAGAAAAACTATAAAAAAAGTTCATTTACTTCATTCCACTACTTAATTTTAGCACTGACACACACAACAATACACCTTCTATAATAAAATCCAACACAAACAGAAAAGCTCGTTTTTTGTCACTCAAGTAGTAGCTGCTCATCACTTTATAAATAGAGGGCCAAGACAAACAACCAACATAAATTTGAATCATACATGCATGATGTGCACTAAGACATGAATCAGATATGCATGTAGAATAAAATGTTACCTCTTTGAGCTGACTCAGCGAATTGGGATCAAGGCTGCAGTGTATCGTCGTGTCAGTGAATGTCATCTGGTTGTTCTGCAGCTTGATCTGCGACATCAACTCATTCAGGCGGCCCTGCAAAGGATCCCCATTCAGAGAAGCTTGTATTACTCTGCGTTACATAGTACTTCCCATTAAAATATTCAGGAAAAAGATCCACAAATAGACATGCGCTAGTATCCAGCACAATGGCATTGGTTGGTTAGTTGGTGGCCTCAATAAGCCATCTGAGGCCCTCGCACCGAAACTGCACATACACAGTCCTTTAGCACTTTGCCTGAATTGAAATGCAGCAGCTGCACCCGGTATCAAACTAACATCTTTTAAGATCAGCAGCTGAGCACCGTAAACCATCATTGAGCCATAACTGTAGTAATGTGTTGACCAATTTGATTGACATGCACATTCAGTAAATTATAGTGCTGCTAAGCTAACGTAAATAATCATAATTTCTAATGAACCGCTAAAATTCAACACATTAAAAAGCCATACATTCACTTCACTCCACATTACAACCGAAAGTGTTGGTACTTGCATCACTCTTTGTGAAACACGAGGTTACCAAAAAAAGTGAACAGAAGTAGCAATGCTTGCAGTGAATCCTTATGAGATTTCATCCAACCATGATGCACTAGTGACATTTTTGTGTTTTGTGTGCATTTCCATGCAAAAAAAAAATAAGAAAGAACAGCAGGTTAACAGTCTTGGACTCTTCCATGCTTTTCCCCGTTGAATAAATTTGAATCAACTTTGTCTCAGAGTGTGCCACTGCTTTCACTTTTCACCAGTGGCTTTTTTGCCCTATGACAGCAAACGTCAAAGATGAAACAGAACATGACTTATGCGGTATGAGTATTCAGTAAAGCAATGAATACCATGGAGAAATGTAACACAGCTGTGTACGGGTCTAAAGAGCAAGTGCTTGCTCTATGGCACGTTAATAGGTGTAGTAGTACTTGAAAATATGACAATGATTTAAATACACAATGAAGTTCAATGAAATGTCTAATGGTCAACACAAACTTATCAACAAAGACATTCCTCAAGGACGCTGCCGATGAAATATGTGACTTAAAGAACTTGGCATAGTATTTTTGGCCTTCTGCGATATTTAGCACCACTCGCTTTGGCATTTGCTACTATTCATCGAAGAGGACAGCTCTCGGGCCAGCTCACTGTGGAGCACCACATACACAGCAAAGGTAATGCATGCACTAATTAGCCGATTAAATGACAAACCCTGAATTGTGTCGGTGCGCTGAGTTCAGCCAGGATGGACTCCAGCTTTGTTCGCAGCTGTTCCTCTTCTGGCTGTATTGCGAAGCCCATCTTGCGGCTGACTTCGTGGTGAACCATGACCTGTGAAGAAGCTAGTGCTGAAAACTTGAGCGTTCCCTTGTAAATAACAAAAGCGCTCACTTCGAATGGCCTGCAACACTTTTCCAAGTAATCATCAAATGGCTTCAGTTTTGGAGTTTATTACCTTCCGAATCTACCGGCCCAAAATTTTTCAATCCTGTGTAGTACAAGCGGTTACAAGGATTTGTCACACATTCAAATACTTTCTCACTCTTTTCATCCTAACAAGCAAGCTAAAAGCATCACAAGAGGGAATACAAAAGGGACAAGAAGGGTCGTGAGAGTGTGTCATCACCTTGAGCACTTCTCTTTTTTCGTTTGTTTTCCCTTGAACGCATTTGCATGACCCTGAGTGTGCTAACGTGATTCTGTTGCATGCCATTCTACCAAAAAGAGTGTGACAGAAATATGTGACCGCTGTTCCTGATAGTCTCATTAACTAGGCAGCACAATAATGCTCAAGTAAGCCAACGGTAAAGCCCTCCCACATATGACAGTCAGGCCTGTCTCTTAAGTAACTTTCCAAGATATAAGTGAGCAATTTTCTAAGTGTTTATGAAATGTAACTGTAAATTTCTTGTCGCATGCAGTGTTATAATCATTTGCTCACACGTTCACAGGAGCTTAGACTACCAATCGGCAGCATTGGTCATAAACGGATTTGACTGTTATTAACATTTGTGTTGAACCTACATCTTGTGAAATGTTAAACCAAGTGTTATGCAGTATGTGGTGCATTAGTCACAGCCTCTTATACCACTATCTGCTACTGAGATAAGTATAAGTGAAAATAATGTACAGCTACTGTGAGAACTATAGACATGGGCTGTTGCTTCACTTCCTACTTACCTTGAGTATTCTGTGGTACAGATTTTGTTGCTTCCTCTTGTGCTCTTCGATTTTCGCTATCATATTGGAGTGCTGAATTTGGAGCTTAGAGATGTCCTCAGCAATTGCCTTTATGAATGAAAAGATGAAAAAGTAAAGGGAACATCAAAAAAGGACATCTCTGCACGCAGCCTTTCAAATGTTATTCATTCACTGATTCATTCATTAAACTGCAATGCCATTGAAAAGGTCAGTGATTTTGAATAATTGTTCTTAGTGTAACAAATTATATGTATTTCCTTGTCTGCTTTGCTAACAAAGTGGTCTTCTCACAGCACAAGTGGCACACTTGGCATTTTGGAAGGAAAATTTGCAATTTATTTTATATAAGAGAAATCAATGTCTCCTGCAGTGTCTTTAAGGGGGCAAACTGGTCTTAGACACATTATTGTTTATTTCTTCAGTGATCTTGATCAAACTGCACAGAATTATACAGTTTTTTCTACTGAATTCAAATACTTAATTAGTTTTCCTGTAACTCATCTTGTTCCTCAGGTAACTTAAATTCACCCCCTATTGTTTAAGGCCACCATAGAAAAAAAGTACTTAATTAAAAGTGATATTTAAGATATGCCAACAGAGACTAATGACTATAGATTGAAAGTATGCAAGGTTTTTTTTTATTTTAGGTCTTTCTTGGTTATTTTAGCAAAATAAACTATCTATTTTCAAAAGCAGATGGAATTGTGTTACAATTTTAATGACTAATTAACAAAAAAAGCTCAGGCTGTAAATTCTTCTCCCATACTTGCATTCTAAACACATACAGGTTTCCATTGCAAAAAGAATTATTGTTGTACCAGCCCCAGCTGCAAAGATATTGAGGCCTCTAAATTGGATTGTTGTAAATTTACTTTTTTGAGAAAAATGAAAAAAAAAAAAAAACTGAAAACACAGAGCTTCTTCAGAAGCAACAATCATGGCGCGCATGTGTTGCAATCCTCATAAAGGTGCTCATAAATTTGTAGCAGAGCTTCTAACACAGGTGTCAGGAAAATAAAGAAGCCTCGAAGACGGTTCTCCATTTTTTTCATGTTCTGCATGTTAACAGCACCAAGAATCTGGACAGTTAGAATGACATTACAAAAAATTACCACTTCCTGGTGTGTAAAAATTTGCAGAGAGAGAAAATACTTGCAGAAACCAAACATGTCAACTTTAAAAAATAAATTTTTTTTGTCACTTTTTGGTCCCAAAGACCAGTCTGCCCACTTAAAGATGGCTAACTATACCCTGCATCTCCTGCTCAATGTGTACCTTCTCATAACTGGCTTTTTTTGTAATATTTTTTTTTCAAATTTTATTGGGAGTCCTATTACCAGCACTTTTAGCAAAGCCAGTAGTACCTTCACAGGCTCTTACTTTTTGATTAGCCAAGTATTTCATTCAGAAGTACGAAGGATTCGAGGTGTAAGTGGGCTGCAGTAGACCCAGGTCTATTCCAAGGCTGAAGTAGAGGCAAGCACAGCACTTCTGTGTTGTTAAGGAGATGCAGAAGCTTTCACTCTCGTAATGTTTGTTTTAAATATCTTTAGCGAGAACACACAGTCAAACGTAACAAAAACTCTGTTCAGAACTGCTTACAATGAAGGCAAAGTGGGCCCACTCACATCTAGCCGACACTGGTGTTGCTTGATCTCGTGCTCCTGAAGCTTGAAGCGACGGCGGAGCTCAGCAAAGCCAATCATTGGCACGGGGATGAGTCGCTCCGGGTCTGGGTTGTCCAGCTTGGCCTGCTCCCACAGCAATGAATCTATGCCTTTGTGAAGAAAAACAAGGGGAAAAAGCATGCCCACAAGAATGTAAAAATGAGTCATAAAATTAATGAAAAAAGGGCTTACCTTATTAGACACAACCCCTAAACTTGAGGACAACTTTTCTTGGCAATGAAGCAAAGGCTACAGATACAGACCCACAGTCATGTCCATTTTTTGTTTAGTAAGATATTAAAAATACTCCTTTATTTTCTTGGTCTTTGAGCGAGGACTCAGCTCACACTAATGAGATATTTGTATTTGTTTTTACTTACACAGTGTGTTTTTGCAAGCGACAGAAAGTTGCGCCTTTACATGTACCTCGATTGCTAAGTGGCATTTGGGTTGGCATGAAATGCCGATTGTGCATAGCCGTCACTGTCTATAGCAGTGCGAATCGTACCGAATTACTTCGCGTGCTCCACCCCTGTAGCTTTCTCTTTGTTGCCAAAAAAAGTTGTCCGCGAGTGCAGTATAGATGGCTTCTCGTAAGTGATGATACATTTGCCTCCATTTGTTTGCTCCATTTGTATGGCCTATTCGATTCATCCGTACCATTGTCGCAGTTCACGTCGCTGCACAATTACTTCAGAAATCGCATAGCTCGAGTTCAGCGATGCAGACACAGCTGCGACATTTGAGACGAATGGTGAGGTGCTTACGCTGTGGCATATTGGGCTTTTGCATGTCCGCTGGTGAGATGTTCTTGGTGGCAAAGTTCGGGATCATCCCATAAATAGGCGATCATGGAGTTAGGCCAAGCCAGGGCTCCAAGAGGTAAACTTGGTCGCTGTGTCCTTGGCCGCAGTGCCCTATGTTTCACAGTGCGCCATGCTCAATTGTGACTACAAAGAGACTCCCCGCAATGGTCTTCGTCATGAGGTACGAAGTGCCGATGAGCAGAACCTCTACCCACCTGTCTGTCCAAGCCGCATTTGCAAAGTCCGCGATAAGTGCTGTGCATTATCATAATTGGAGGATTGAGCATAATCATAATCTGAGGGCCCACACGCAGTTGCCACACTAAAGCAAAGTTAGAGAAGACTATGAAGTGATAATCGACGTCAACTCGTAAATACAGAGTGAGTGCAAACATGTCACTAAGTAGTGCGATTGTAGACGGCTGTGACCTTGTGACACACAAGCAGCAGATGACCCTGGCTGGAGTAAGCATTGGATGAGGCGTGCTGGAGCAACATGGTGGACACTGAGAGGCCCTGGAACAAACTTTAAAGTTTTGTTTTTTTATGCGTGCATTTTTGTATGGAGAACCTAGCTAAATGAGAAATTTGACAACGGAGGAATACTCTTTCTGAAGAGACTAAAATGACAGCACCCTGTTGTACCTTTGCAGAGCTATAATTTTTTAAAGAATACATTAAAGTATGTTTACGAAGTCCCTGTAACTTTTTTTATGTAATTTTGCTTCAAAGCACAGCTGTTCGCAGGGTTCCCAATCAGGAGGGCATGAGAGCAAAGTATCATCAAAGCCTTTCACAAAGGTCTGCCCTCGGCTACTGAAATTTTTAAATTAAAGATGGGAAGTAGACTTAAACCTGAATATAACAAGCCCAAATATAACGAAATATTGGTTATAACAAAGTAAATAAAGAATAGTCCTGCTATAGACAGTGTTCAGAATATACATTTGTAACGAATTTTTGGATACAATGAACTCATTTCCCTGTAAGATGCAATTTTTTGTAACGAGGTTTGAGTGTAAACAGTTCCTGGAATGCAATGTTAGAGGCCTTTGACTGCTGTTATTGTCAGAAGCCTGCACGGGCATGACTGAGCAAACATATGGGGCAGTCTTTGTGACCCCCCCCCCCCCCCCTCTCCGGCCCAGGTAAACAGAAGGGGCGGCTTCCCCATTGTCTACAAGCCTATGCTTCGAAGTACTTGAAAAATATTAAAAAAACATTTGAGAATTATTCTCATCATCATCATCAGCCTGACTACGTCCACTGCAGGACAAAGGCCTCTCCCATGTTCCGCCAGTTAACCCGGTCCTGTGCTTGCTGCTGCCAATTTATACCCGCAAACTTCTTAATCTCATCTGCCCACCTAATCTTCTGTCTCCCCCTAACCCGCTTCCCTTCTCTGGGAATCCAGTCAGTTACCCTTAATGACCAGCGGTTATCCTGTCTACGCGCTACATGCCCTGTCCATTTCTTCTTCTTGATTTCAGCTATGATATCCTTAACCCCCGTTTGTTCCCTAATCCATTCTGCTCTCTTCTTGTCTCTTAAGGTTACACCTACCATTTTTCTTTCCATTGCTCGCTGCGTCGTCCTCAATTTAAGCTGAACCCTCTTTGTAAGTCTCCAGGTTTCTGCTCCGTAGCTAACTACCGGCAAGATACAGCTGTTATATACCTTCCTCTTGAGGGATAGCGGCAATCTACCTGTCATAATTTGAGAGTGCTTGCCGAATGTGCTCCACCCCATTCTTATTCTTCTAGTTACTTCAATCTCGTGGTTCGGCTCTGCGGTTATTACCTGCCCTAAGTAGACATAGTCTTTTACAACTTCAAGTGCACTATTACCTATCTCGAAGCGCTGCTCCTTACCGAGGTTGTACGTTACTTTCGTTTTCTGCAGATTAATTTTAAGACCCACCTTTCTGCTCTCCTTGTCTAACTCCGTAATCATGAGTTGCAATTCGTCCCCTGAGTTACTCAGCAATGCAATGTCATCGGCGAAGCGCAGGTTACTAAGGTATTCTCCATTGATTCTTATCCCTAACTGTTCCCATTCTAGGCTTCTGAAAACCTCCTGTAAGCACGCGGTAAATAGCATTGGGGAAATTGTGTCCCCCTGCCTTACACCCTTTTTGATTGGTATTCTGTTGCTTTCTTTATGAAGCACTATGGTAGCAGTTGATCCCCTGTAGATTTCTTCCAGAATGTTTATATATACTTCATCTACGCCCTGATTCCGCAGTGTTTGCATGACGGCTGATATTTCTACTGAATCAAACGCCTTCTCGTAATCTATGAATGCTATGTATAGTGGTTGGTTATACTCTGAGCATTTCTCTATTACCTGATTGATAGTATGAATGTGGTCAATTGTTGAGTAGCCTGTTCGAAATCCTGCTTGTTCCTTTGGTTGATTGAATTCTAATGTTTTCTTTACTCTGTTAGTAATTACCTTTGTAAATAGCTTGTATACTACAGAGAGCAAGCTGATCGGCCTGTAATTCTTCAAGTCCTTGTCATCTCCTTTCTTATGTATTAAGATGATGTTAGCGTTCTTCCAAGACTCTGGTACTCTTCCAGAGTACCAGAGAATTATTCTATTCACACTCAAACTTTTTTATTTGAATTCACTTCGCGATCGTAAATTTGCGATTCACACAGCTCTAGTTTTTACTACTGTTCCTAAGCTTTGTGGACGAAAGACCAAAGAAAAGAAAATGACCTCGCTTTAAAAGCAGTACTTGGCAAACCTGTTTGTAGTTTGATAAAATGCGCGAGCCAAACTTTGAGCTGGCTACAACTCCTTCTTCCTTCGAGAGACATTTTCTCACCACAGGGCGGGCTGCTAAGGTAGGCCTTTAGCCAGTCCTTGGTGGCTGCCGCCTTGGAGATTACCGAGTGCACTCCCATGTTGGTCAACTGGGGCTTCACGGTTGCCTGTTCCAGGTAAGACACCACTTCGTTCGAGGGAAACCGTCGTGTTTGTCCCGTTGGAGCGCGCTCCATTACGTACACAACCAGCTCGCACCTGCAAAATGTCAAGTAACACACGTTTAAGTCTCGGGTGCTCATTGGAAAGAAACTTGACCACAAACCACGCCCAACATTCAGCACTGCTTCACACCATGCTAAAGTAAAGACGCTATTCCCAGTGTCCAGCCTTTCATTAGTAAATTGTCCAATACGAGCCAATGGTGTTCCTTCGCGTTCAGGTCAAAAAGGCCATTCAATTTTCTTTCTGGATTAGGAAGACTCAAGCATAGTACAACCTGTTAACCATAACGGTTGGTAGTGCTGCCATAGTATACCGCCAAAGCAAAAACTTAATATAGCGAGGAAAACAAAACATTACAGCATGAACAATGCGTTCCCACGAGGCCACCAAATATTGACTCCCTTTACAGAACAACATGAGCGTGTGATACAATTGAAGAGGGAGGTTATTAATATGAAAAGTTCCACCTAAAGAGATAGCAAAGATGCATTAATAAATTAGCTTTCTCTATAATATGAAAAACATGATGCTTACTACTAGGGGAGCTTTTTTCATCCAGAGCGCAAGTGAAGATGAAAATGACCAGTGATGTACCTCAAAGTTTTTTATCTGCTTGCTACGATGCCAAATACTTGCTTAGCAAACCAAACTTCTGTTAGATGAACCCTTCAGGTTTTAATTATTAAGATACATAAAGAGTTTGAAAAGATTACCGAGCTGACTTTGAGTGACCTTCTGAGGCCTTCGACAGAGCAAGTAGCTAGGGACGCGTTGCAAGGTCCAGTTGAAAGTGCTGGACAACAGCGAAAAACCACACACCTGTTGGCCTCGAGGCTCTTGAGACCTTCAACACAGACAGCGACGTTTGGTTTGTTGCCCAATGCGCGCTGAAGGCCCTCCACCAGCTGCGCCTGCATTGGTTGCACGTCTTCCAGCTTCTTTTCAAACAGTAGTGCTAGCAGGCCATCCTCTGGCTTGGCTTGCGGCAGCCGGCTATAGCCGATAGCCTGGGCACAAAAGAAGGCTCTGTGGCATCAATGTTCACGTGGCGAATTTCATGTGGATCTTTCTTATGTAGAACAAAAAAAAATATTAAAATGCATTCTGAAGCAAAACTACTATCAAGAATTCGACACCATAAAAGCTTCAACACAAGTACCATTTAGCAGATTTGATTGTAGATAAGCACTACTAACATAATCGTGGGAAAGTGGCAAGAGTGAAATAATTAAAAAATAGAACTCAAGTAAGATGGTACATGAACAGTGTAGTTAGCAGATACGGTGTAAAACTGAAAACCATGACTGCCAAAAGTTCTAGCACTGCCATATCTCAGTGATTATACCAGGGAGCCATTCAGGTTCTGAAAATTCAAGGTTCTGCACCATTTGCAGTGAGTGGTAACAGCATAATTACCTTTCTTGCAGCTCTGGTATCAGTTGTAGCTATAATGACGGCATTACGGTTGAACCTCTTCATAAGAGCCCCTAATATATGAAGCCATCGATATAAGAAACACCGCAGTGCCTACAATGAAATAAAGGTGCTAAGAAAATCCCTATGTCAGACCTGCAAACCCCACACTTCTCAAAGTACTACAGGAGACGACAAAATACTAAAGCTGGGTATAAAAATACTAAAACGCTGTTTTATTTCCAGGGATCATCTCACCTTCCCAAAATATAAAAAATAAGAAAAGAAACGTTTGAAAAAGAGGCACAAAGCGTTCTTGAGTCCGGGAAGCTGCCACTCCATTTTCAATACAATCATGACTGGCGAATTATCACACGCCATGCTGATGCAGTTCTTGAGTGGTATATTTTTGCTTGTTAGCATGTCCTCAACAAGCGCAATGATGTTTCGTCCCGTAATGTCACGGAGGGCAAGCATCTCGCGCAAGGCAGTGCGAACAGTACTATCACAGAATGTCACCATGATTGGATACACTTTTGCATCGTTGCCAGAATCATTGCTCCCATCAGTGGCGACCGAGAACGGAGCGTGCTGTAGGTGACTTATAGCTTCGTTAATAGCTTTGTTGACCATTTCCTTCACAATTATCGTAGTCTTCGTACAGGCGCAGGCGTAGTTCTTACCCCCGTATTCTAGAACGTCCCTTCACTCAATGCTTCACCTTCACTTGAGAAAGCCGATGGGAGCACCGTCCCTAGGCATGACAAGTCACTGCATATCAGCGATAATCTGCTGCGATTCTTGACTAGCGCAGCATCATTTTGAGCCAAGCTGTGGCGCAGGGCTCAACTCTGTCAAGTGAAGGGTGAAAGTCGAGTCGAGGAGCGTTTGTGAATACGGGGGTTAGTTTCCTTTGAGTCTGGAAACATTTTTCGAAAGAGGTCTCCAGCATGATCAGCAGCTGTGAACGGCACGTTGTGTTCGATCAGAAACACAGTAAAAAGGCACTCCGCTCTAGACAAGATCCACTTGGCTGAAGTACCTTCCAAGTTTCTCGTTAGAATGCACAAGTTTCACGGAGTCCTTGTGTTCCTTCATACTCAAATATAGTATAATATCCCGGCAACCAGTGTGCGAAATGTTCATGTCACAGCAGCACAAACTACAAAATGTGTACCGCTCACCTTTACGCGAGCTCTTAATAAATGGAAAGTCAGTCGAATAGCTGGGAATAAACTCTTAAAAGTATTTCTTTTAAGACATCTCGTGAGCTTACGCTTCAGCATAAAAACATGTGTGCAACGCATGTCCCACAGCGCAAAAGATAACAAAGCAAGTCGAGCACATTTCCCCCATCCGCGAAGTAGATGCCCTTTGGCTTTGACTCTAAATAAATACGAGCCAGTACAGTGCTGCCTACATGGCCTCATGAAAAAATACTAAATTTAGCTGGGGCAGTTGACTGTTTGATGCAGGATTTAGTTTTTCAGTTTTTCGACGGAAAAAATGAAAAATGGTAAAAATATAGTTGCTGTTACGATAATTGTAAAAATGTGCTGAAAATCGGGCACTTTACGATAAAATCGTAAAACTTGGCAGGTATGCTACGTGGTGCCCTGGCTAAAACAGACACCTTATATAAAAGACAAGAACTCCTCGCCAATGCATACTTCTTGTAAATGGATACAACTGTATATGAGTTGTGTAATATGAAAAAAATTAATAAAAAGGGCAGAGTGACAATTGCAGATGATAAGCGCTAATAAGCTGACACACTGATAAACTGGCAGCACTAAACTCCGCAGCACATTGATAAACCCCAATGCAGACTGCTAAGCACTACAAGAAAACCTCACTGCCAGGAATGTGCGGCATACCTACGTAGACACCATGAGACGAAGTATAGAGCAGCTATTTTGTACAAATAGAAGTGATAGAACTGCAATCTGCTATGTCAGCAAAAACCAGTACTGCTTCAGTGAAACGCAGTAGCTGCTGCCTGCATGTGGAGCCGATAATTCCAACAAATATTTATGTGCACCATGCTCCCTACCGAGCTTAGAGAGTTTGCTGTAATCAACATGGAAATTTGCCATGGTAATGCCTGTGTATTGAAGTTGCTTTCTCCCTATGCTGCTCCTGGCCATGTATGGGAACGGCGCAGAGCGTGAATTCTCCGCTCATCATAATAACAGGAGTAACTAGTTTCTGCAAGTGACATGCATTTGAAGCATGAGCAGGACGCAGCGTATGGTGGAGCAGTCTCTTTGAGCCGCCATCTATTGAAAGTGAGCAGTACCCTCATACCGGCACAATTCCACATGCGCTGCTGAGTAAATAATGTTGCTCATCCTGATAGGGCTGTTGGTGATAAATTGTATGCTACAAGCATGTTCGTTGGGTAGCCACCATAATGCGAATGTGTATTGGCAATGCCTATCTGTTTACTAATTATTTACACTCGTGCCGATGTCAGAATAGCTGGTCAACTGGCATCTGCTTTTACTGAGAAGGTGGCTGTTAGTACATTGTACAGCCCACTGTGGCATCAACCAAATCACCAGCTGACGGGTACAGCAGATCGTGGTATGCACTAACGGTCGTACTCTAGTGAGACTGGATCAAGGATTCCTTGTAACTACTATGTTTAAACCGTTAGTAATAATGCAGATGCATGCAGGTATTGTTAACAAGGCTTAGCTGTTCTACTAGACCACAATTCCAAACAAAAGAGTTCATGCTTAACTTTGCGTGCGTATATGCGTATATGTGGCGTGTGATTTTGCAAGCGTGTGACATTGTGACTGATACTGCCAATCTTCTCAAGCCTGCCTTGTGGAAGCTTGCTGCAGAGTAGAATAGGGAGTGGAAAACATGATATTAAAGTATTGCAGTTAAAAAAAAAAAGAACAACAGTGACATCTTAGGGACACACAATTTAGGCGAGCAAATATAGCAGTTTGCATAGCCTAATCTCCCCATCCTACATACAATTTCTCACTGACTGTACAGCCGTGGCCACGCCTGTGTATAGTGCGCGAACAGCTAGTTTTTATAAAGTCCCTGAATAAAAAAAGAGAAAGAAAGTAATGCCAACTATTCTCTTCTCCTTCTGCGCCAGCGTTCACTCTCTCTTCTTTCGACCGTGGCTCTACCTACGCAATGGGTGCATTGAGCGTTGAGGGAAAGCGCAGGAGAGGAGGACAGGAGAAGATAACAAGAGATGTCATTAATTTGTTTTATTATTCAGGGGCTTTAGGTTTTTGAAGAGTCACTGTACATGCTACCTTTAGGTAGCAGAGTAGCCAATTTGTTTCTCAATGCCACTAGCAACCGTACGCTACGGAGAAGCTGGTGGACACGCCGCACTGCCGAAAGCGGCCGCCGTTTACCTGAAATCGATCAAGTGACCGTCATGCACTCTATAGCTCATTAGCTATGAACTAGTCCTTTTATTTGCTTTAAATTCATGTCCTTGAGCTTCGACAGCAACGTATTTGCATGGATTCAGCACCATTCCTAAAAACCATACTGAAATAATCAATGCTGTAGGCTTAAAGGGGCGCTCCTTGAACCTTGGAGGACATATATTTTGTGTTCGTCAGTTGTTGCTTATTCTCCCTAGCTGGTGCCACTTGATCGTACGGCAGCGGCGGTGCATGTTAATCAGCACTACGCTATGCTTTTGTGCTTTGCGTAACTGAACAGATTAAAAAAATGCTTTTAAACTCTGAACTATGAAATATTTCCATCTGAAAAATGCCCATTGCTTGGTGTCGAACCAAATCAACATATTGATCTAATAAAAAGAAAGACCACCCGTGGTATTCGTGCTCTATTTTGCCTTCCTTCATAGCCATTTACACTACTCCTTTGAGTCTTGCAGACTTGCATACAAAAAGTACTTAACCCCATCAGTGCACATTCATAAACAGGTTCTCCGCATAATAACACACAGCGATTATCATGCTCATTCAGCTCTACTATTCTCTTCACTTAATATTCTTCCTATTTCAAATATGATCGTCTTTAACTTAGCTGTAATTGCCAACCGCTCTACTATTCTCTTCACTTAATATTCTTCCTATTTCAAATATGATCGTCTTTAACTTAGCTGTAATTGCCAACCGCTTGGTACGTAATCCGAATCTTTTGTATATCGTAGGTAATAAATTTATGTATCGGTAATAAATTACAACTTCCTCTAGCAATACAAGCTCCTCCCTTCAAAGCAATATTATCTTACTGCCCAAGGCGCGCACAAATTACGGACTGAAAACAGTGAGCTTCTCCGCGATCGAGCTATGGAACACTTTGCCTCTGAAGACTAAAACTTCACCCTCATTGAATGCTTTCAAACATTATGTTCTCCTTTGCCTCAATCATTTTTTGAATGTTCAAATCATGTGTATCTACTTTCGTTACTTGTTTTGTTGCTTTTACAATGAATCTAGTACTTTTTTATTCTGCATTCATTATTTTCTTTTTTTGTGAAACATTTATTAGTGTACGCTCCTAACGATTGCATCATTGTGCTTTGTTAGGTATTTTGTATGTGTAACTCGGTGTCAAATGTTCTATATGTTATTGCACGCGACAATGTCACTCGTATTATTTTGTACACATATTGACGCTTATTCTTTGTGATTCTGCTCTTGTTTTCATTTTTTCTCATCTATTCCATAACAAGAGGCCCCATTGCAGTGTTGACACTGAGGACCTCATTCTGCAAACCTCTCCCTACATGTAACCCTCCACCCAAATACGCTCAATAAAATGAAACTGAAACTCTCATGGCACAGTGCCTAAAGCAGGTGTTTATTCTTTCTTTGTCGCTCATTGACACACCAGGCACGTTGACTGGCGATCGACGACTCGCTTCGTCGATTGGCGACAGGCTTAAGCAAGTCAGCTGCAAAAACAGAGCACGGCTTCGCCGCGTAACTATGGTTGCTAACTAAGCAAGATGGCGGACCTGAGCGCTACTCTGCTCTCGTAGGGAGCATATACAGTTACTATAGGTTTTAATTCTTCGGGGCGACTCCTTGAGGCATGTTTGGGCTCTGACATGGTGTGTCAGGAGATTGCGTGGCCTAGCAGTCAGGCTGGCCATGTCAGAGCACGAAACTGCCTAAAGGCGCTGCCCCGAAGAGCGAAAACTAGCTGCCCGCGTGCTATACACAGCCGTGGCCGAGGCTGTACATGGCTGATACCTAGGTTGATAGCTAGGCTGTGTTGACACAAGTCTTCCCACCTCGACACATGTTCACACCAATGCACTATCAGAGCAGTACTGTTAAAGTTTTTTTTTTTTTTGCTAGCTTAGTTTGACATGAGTGGGTGTCAGGTGGTCTCGTGAAAAGTAGCATCGTATAGTGTCTTGGCCGACTTTGGTCGTTGCAAATGTTTCTTGTAAATAAAATGCACTACGTGCGTTGGTGGTGAACCGTTGAGCTGAGTGTACATTTTCTTTGGCACTCCAGCGTCATGCGAATTCATGGACAATGGCTTCCCTTCCGCCTGTGTCGGGGTGGCTGCTGCCGTGCTACCACTCTGACAGCACAAGTACATAGATTTTTTTATTTACACATTTTTGACCTCGATTACAGTTAAGTTCTTCAAGTTGCAGATTCCTACCATAAAACTGCTTATTGCACTAAATGTTAAACTTAAAGCTTGCTCACCTTGAATCGGCAGAAAGGGTTCTCGGTAGTGAATACCACCGGAGGTGCTGTTGCCGAGAAGAAACCCTTGCCGGTGCCCCAGAATGCCTGTAGCTGATTCCACTTGGCCAAAATGTTGTCCCGCTCATCGTTGAACACAGTGGGCAGCGACAATGCTGTTGCCAAGTTGGTGAGGTTGCTGGCAGCTGCCGCCGTGGTACCTGCCGCAGGGGCAGCACCGCCAAACGAGGGAACCGCACTGGTGCCGAATCCTGTCGAAACTAGCGAAGTGCTTCCAAAGGGGTTGCTTTGCGTTGTGGTCGTGTTAGCACCAAACCCTGAAAAAGACAACGTGAAATATATGCGAGTCTGATGCATATGACTACTAAACCTCTTTCATCATAAAAATGTCCAGTGGTTCACAAGCACACAAAATGATAAGGGGCACTTATCGACTTCTGCAGTGTTGTCCACATTTAAGTGAAATGCCGTATTAGTATTGAAGTTGGTCTAACTTCCAACATTGTTATAGTGTTGTTCTTTTCCGAATGCTGCTGCATGGTGAATAGAGGCCATATTTTTTAGTACTAATAAAGCACGTTTTAAGCAATAAAAATAAGCATGCAGAACAATGTTTCAGGCCCCAGAAATAGGCAAACAAAACACAATCTAGGCCTCGGAAATTGCAAATGTAGGCAGAACTCATTTCCAGATGAATATAAATGATTTCAAAACAGAGATGTGCGGGACTTATATTGATGACAAGGAGGCAAAATATTGGGAGATCCCATGCATAGTGACAATCGGTTTAATGTGAAGCAGTCACCAAGTAGCTGACTACGCTGCATATTTCGCCTTTGAGCCAAACATAACAGCGTGGATCGACAAGTTTGTGTAAATGGGGTGGTGCACACGCCGTGGGCTCAGTAAGCACGTCGTGAGTTTATGGTCCAACGTAACATCAGCACTCACGATAAAGCAAAGACACATGTTAAATCAAAACGAAGTGCACTGCCGAGTGCAATGATGAGTATGTCATACACGCTTTGGTTTGCCCATTCCTCAGGGGTCGAGCAACACTTGAATGGGTATGTGTCACATACGACTATGGGAAAGGGTTTTGCAATGTACCTAACAGGCCTGTCACAGTGATCCTTTATTGACATGACAGTCATGTCTGTTTCACTTTCATGTCCTCCTATGCCAATTTCAGTAAGTACCGAGTTAAGGAGGCAACCATGAAGATGCCCAGACATAGGTGGCCAGATAGAGAGTGCCTTCAGTTTGCTTAGAAATGCTTGGCATTAAAAAAATTTTCACTGCCTATGATTGCACAGAGGCTCCAACAGCACACATAGCCATGCCTTCATGTTGTCCTTCTTCTCGCACAGTTCACAGAATACAGTCTCTTTTAAATGCGAAGCATTTCTTTGCGTACTGCAAGCACTTTTGACATCTATCTGCGTATCTATCTATCTAGTCACATACGTCTGGGTGCTCTCGAGATCACCTCCTTAACTTGACGTGAACCAAAATTAGTATGGGAGAGTAAACGGTTTGATGAATGTGACGTGCTGGTCAAGACATAAATAATGTCACAATCCCGTCGCCTATGTCATCAAACACTTCCTGCCAAACAGTAACACATACCTGCAGGCGGGTATGTGCCACTGGTATGTGGGTATATGCCACAGGTGATTGACTTTTACTATCTACCCAGGAACGACGAGAACACACATGGGTAATTTTAACGTGCGAGTGTTAAGAGAAACCTGACATCGGCAGCGTTGACCGGATGAATGCAAAAAATAAATGTCAGGATCCCAGCAGAAATTGAACCCAAGCATTCTACCTTAGAGCCACGCCAAGTGTCAGATCTACTTTTTAAATTGACTTTAATGTTTGTGAAACGTCAATTGTGGTTGCAGTGCTGGCTATCCAATTTCATAAACATTACATATGATATGTACTCCTATGATACAGTGGTCACGTCGGGTTAATGTCAAATTGTAGTTAGGTGCCATGCACTGAAGTTGATTCATGTAACAGTGTCCAGGGCTACCATCCTCACAAGCCCCAGCGCTTCATATCAGCTTATCGCTTCTGGTATTGTTAATACTCATGGTCCTGTTGGCATAGTTGTGCAAGTGCAAAGAATTGGTTCATAAAAACATTTGCAACGCTTGAACAAATGTCTGTGCATGAAACATTTATACATAGTATATTAGATGCGAAGCAGTTCCTTGACTAGCCTGTGTTATGCTGTCAGTCCGTGTCTCCATGCCAACGCGCTGCCCTCACTGCAGGTGTTGTGGCGGTGCCAAGTAGGTCCCGCCTCCCTTCGCCTGCCGCGTGCTCACCGCATGTCACCTCTCTCTCGCTTCACCCTTTCTACCGCTCGCAACGTTTGAGCCCACATCGAGTGAACACTTTTGGCTCGTTTATCTGCAATGGAGAGGATGCCGGAAAGTGAGGCTCTTTCACCTGCCAAAGCACGTGCCAAGGTGAATTGGCCTAACCTGGCCGTCGCTGGCGTTGCGCAGATTAGCAGAGCCAATCGCGTTTGCGAATAGCGACGTCGCGCCTGCAACACCAATGAGGTGTGAGCCATGGAAGCCAAACGCATGCGTCGCAGTGGAAGACTAAAGACACCAACGAGGTGCGAGTCTAGCATACCGATCGGGTTCGAGAATGGAGACGACGCGCAGGTAACACCGATGAGACGCGAGCCAAAGAAGTCGAGCGCAAGCGTCTTCAGCACAACGACAAAACTGAGGAGATGCGAGCCAAGGAAGCCAAGCGGAAGGCCAACCCCAGCAAATCTTTGATGTCCTCATCAGTAACTTCTTGAAAGCGGCATGCGCGTTGCAGTGCTGCCCGAGAAGGGCAGCACTGCAAAGGAGGAGACAGCCCAACCACTAGAAGACCATAAATGAGGAATGCCTCCTATTGGCAGGGCCTAATCGCACAGGGTCAACTTCTCCCCTCTTGATGAACACTTAAAAAGTAAATTACAAGCAAAAGAAATGCCGCTCGCACATCATAACTTTCTTTCTTTTGCTCTTAACTCACTGCACCTGACGACTCTTCACGGCTTTGCATTCGCCAATCGCTCGTGCCATGTGATTGTGGTGGCCTGTGCACAATATTTCACTATTCTATCAGTTGTTTTCTGGAAGTCAATTCAACCAAAGGGCTAGGTTGAACTCCATAAATTTTAGAACATTCAATGTTCCCTCCTAAAATGAGCAATGGCCTCAAGCTGCACTCGAAAGTGGAATTTAGAATTAAATAGTGTTCATATTGGCACTAATTTTGAAGATAAGCATTTATAGGCACTTATCGGTTTAGGCAAAAATGTAAAAAATAGGCGTTTAGAGGCACTATAAAAACACATGTCGAAGTGGAGCGATGGTAACCTTATGAACAAAATGGGCATTTGCCTAAAATTCAGTTTCTAGTGACGAATGTGAATTGCAGTGCTAGAGGTATAGTCCAGTGACCCACATAGTTTTTCCATTCTATGTAATAACCATGCACTTAAAACCAAATATATAAACAGACATTCCTTTTACTACACGTGGAAGTGTCTTATAAGATGGCTAATTATGTCAATAAATGATGGAACAGTTTACCGAATCCTATACTGCACACTAGCTGCTATCAGCTCCTGAATAATAATGACGTGTCTCACGTAAGAGTGGCTGACTCTGTAAGTGCAGCGTGCAGTTATTGCACCCTAGGCAGACACATAATGAATATTTTCTCTTTCGTTACACTATGATGGACGTACAAGCTCAGCAATATTTATCTAGCCTGCTGTTTGCCCATATCCATAACAGGAAGACATAATCGTGCACTAACCTTCATTGACATCTCCTAGATAACAGCACATAACATAGAACCGAGGCAAATTTCCGCAAGTCAAACTAAAGCAGCACGTGACACCTTAGAAGAAAAATAAACTCACCAGTTTTGTAAAAATAGATTAGCAATGTGCAGAATTTGAACTGCTGCATATCGAGTGAACAGTAGGGGATATGGCAATTCTTATTTTGCACCTGCTTTTTAACTAAATGGCATAATTTGCCATGCAAGCATTTGCTCTGAGTTGCTTATGGATATATTGGCCTGAATTTGGCTTTCAAACAACATGATATATAAAAGAAGTTGAATTCTAGGGGTTTTGTGTGTCAGAACTGAGATATGATTAAGGCATGCTGTATTAAAGAATTCCTGATTAACGTTCACGGCATGGTGTTTTTAAATGTGCACTTTAATCAAAGCACATCTGCATATATGTAATTTGCCCCTATTAAAACATGGTCACTGTGATTGGAATTTAAACTAATGTCTTAGAATTAGTTGCGACATTATCCATTTCAAGGGAAGGATACATTTAGAACAGTCATTTGCAAGCTTCAACCCACAAACCACCCCATTTAATGAGTGGGCCTGTCTCACCTCCAAACTGAAAGCCGGTGCTACCAGCCGTTGTTGTCGCAGCCCCAAATGAGAATGTTGGTGCTGTTGTAGTCGTTGTGGTGCCGCCAAAATTAAACGTCGGTGCTGCTGTGCTTGGCTGAGCGCCGAATCCAAACCCAGTGCCTGTTGCTGTTGGCTGACCGAAGGTGAAGGCGGTGTTGGCGGTGGTCGGCTGGCCAAATGTGAAACCGCTCGTTGTCACCTGTTGACCGGCAACCGGCTGGCCAAATGAAAATGCCGCAGTTGTCGTAGCCGCTGGCTGGCCAAATCCAAAGCTCGTTGCCGCAGTGGGAGCGGCTGCTGGTTGGCCAAATGTAAATGCGGTAGTCGTTGTGGCCGGCTGACCAAACACTGTCGCGCCCGGTTGGTTGAAAGTGAAACCTGTGCCGGTGGGCGCAGCAGGTTGGCCAAATGTTAGCCCCGTGCCAGGTGTGGCTGTAGTCGCAGGCTGTCCGAACGTCATGTTGAACCCACTGGCTGCAGGTGTGCTCCCTGCTGCCGGTGTTGCACCAAAGCCAACCCCTGCAAACGGTGTCCTTATGAGTTATACATTCTAATAAAGTAGAGCAATTCAGGAGCATGTCTGCCACACAACTATAATGGTCATCTAGCTTGCTTGTGTTTCCTATCTCGAAAGCCCGGCTCTCGCCACTTTCTGATAAAGATCGCTACGCCACGCTGATGCCCCATAGCATACTCATGTTACACAGCGTGACATAGCAAGAATGCGATTTCATGCTATGTGACATATGAGTAAGCTATGTCACGCCTTTTGCAACAAGGAAGTGTAGGGTCCGCGGCGATAACGCAAGCAAAGTACGCGATGCAGATTACGAGATTACGATTATAGTAGTGTAGCAGAAATATTCTCCAAATGCCCGATTTATTCTTGAAGAGTAGAGTATGGTCTGAATAACGCTAGTCTGGGGTGGTCGTGACGCTAGTGGAGTTCTCAACCACCTTCTGGTAGCTCCAAGCTTCTATTTATGTTTCTGTTACGGCTAACATATCTATACACTGGCCTACGGAAAGGACGTACGGCAGTCAAATCTGTTGCTTATCGATCAAATCACAACGTTAGAACGGCTAACACATTCGTAATGTCATCGAATGAACTGAATAGC